>NC_056731.1:663470466-663677966 GCF_019279795.1 Protopterus annectens
CTAAATAGGTTCTCCAGACTATCTGCAACATCTGTGGTTAGAATTAGTTTCTTGGGTACCTGCTTGAAGAAGTACACCCAGAATCTTCTCCACCTGATGGACCAGCCATGCTAATTCATGTTTTACACAAGATGTAGAAGAATCATCTCTTGTCAGAAATGATCGTGCCGATGTAATATACTTCTGAGGCACTACTGCATTTCCTGCATGTCGAGTCTTGCTAAAGAAAGTAAGACTATGGTAGATTCCATGCACTCCAAGATGCACAGGTATTGCTATATATGCCACCTTCTTTACAGGTATATTCAGGAAATACTTTGCCAAAAATTCCATTTTGTGTTGAGGCAAGATGTCCTTCTGGCTTGTAGAACCTACTACGGGCCCAAGAGCACCACTTTTCCACATAGATTGAGACTTAACCTGAGGAGGCTGGCAGCATACCTCTCAACCTGAAGACAATGCAAACAACAAAGGCCCTTGAAAAGTAGGAACTTTCAGCCAAAACCTGGACTTCTAATTAACATAAAATGTGAATGCCACATAGCACATATTTATTTTATTTTTATTTTTATTTATACTTGTTGACAAGATTAACTCTTCCTGCTTCCAGCAGGATTGTGGGATACTACTCAAACACACACACACATCTAAAAAACAGAATAACAAAAATGATGGAAAAAATATAAGCATATTATCACAGAGATAGTATAAAAGTTTTAGACTTTAATGAATTGTATTGCATATTCTACCACACAGTGACATTTTTTTTGCTTGACAAGTGATGTAAGATGTGTGTTACCTTTCTATCAATTATTGGTACCACTAGTATGTTGCGCATGCAGTATGCTTTTCTATTTACTAGACAACTTAAAAAATCTTGTGTGTGATGAGCTGGATTCAGAAAACTGTATGAAGGGATAAATCAGGCCTAAAAATAGGAACATGCTTCCAAAAACAGGAAAATAATGTACAGGGGTAAATCAGCCCTGAAAATAGGAACATAACTCCAAAATGCAGATTAGTGGAGAGCTCTGGTTGAGACACAAACAACAAAGTCTTGAAAACAATTAATGGCAACACTGAGTGACCTCTCTACTGCTTCCTGGTACTGGATCTATATCAGGCAATTGTCCAGGTAAGGCATAAAAAACATGGACTCTTTTGGTTCAGAAACAGGAAATAACTGTAGCCATGGGTGCTTAGTAAAGACCTTGGCAGCAGCAGCAGCCAGTCAAAGGGGCAAAGAGGTAATATTAGCCCCCTTAGTCTGAATCTGAGAAAGCATCTACTGTCCCTGTAAATGGGGATATGGAAGGAGACAAGATCCAAAATGACCAATAGAGCCTGAAGAAAGAGGAGGGTCAGGAGGGTGTATAGAGTTAAACATCCTGAATTTTGGAAACTGCAGATACTTATTCAGCTCTCAAAAGTCTAGAATAGACCTCCAGGAACCAAACTTTCTGGGCAGCAAAAACAGTCTTGTACAGCAAACTCTTTCCTCTTTGGTACTCTTGCTATAGCCTCTTGTTGAAGTATGACATCAATGGGGGTTTCAAGAGCTGCCTTTGAACCTTTGAAACTGCTGGAATCCCCTGAAACTTTTGTCTTGGCAGGAACTGGGAAATGAGTCAGGGAAACTAAGTCAAAAAAGCCTGATCAGTGGGTATTCCGGGATTAGTTCCCGCTGAAGCTTGGACATGTGGATAGCTGCCCCATACCTCTAACTTCTGACTGTGGATGTCCTCATTTGCAAGAACCACTGAAGTACCGTGCCCACTTGGTTATTACAAATCAGGACTAAGACTCAGACATCATTGGTGAGGCATTCAGATTGACCATGGATGTAGTTGTAGTGCAGATGCTTCAGTTTGGAAGAGCCTGCTGGCTTTCATTGGCATAGAAGCCTCCAAAGGTGCTCCTGTCATACAGGGTTTCTTCACATTATGGTCTAAGATTCCACGTTTTCAGTCACTAATAGTCAATTAGGAACTAAAATCAATTTAAACCTTGAAAAATACAGATGCTGTGAGCTGAAGTCCTGAAGTTGATGACTGTGAAAACATCTCTCTGGATCCAATGCCTCAGAGTCTAGGTAGACTCATGGGGGGCTGAAACTGTATCCTCCACTTCCCATTTTTCTTTTCTCTTAGCACTTCTCCACATATTTATTTTTCTTGGGCAGGACATCTGACAATAGTACCTGCTGAACTCCTAAAGACATGGTGGACTGTCAGGAAAGGGCCTCCAGCCTTTTCTTATACAAACAATTATAGAGAGCTAGCTCCCCTTTGTCTTAGGGTTTTCTTGCTAACACTATAGGTTTCACAGGTGTTTACTGGGCTAATGACCACAAGGGCCTTTTTAAGCCTAGCCATGCATCCCAAATGTCTGACAAGTTCTGATACCCTTGATAATTGTAACCATGGACATAGCAGATGAACCATTTACAGGTGACCTGTTTGCATCAGAGACATAGGTGCCAAACCAGGGATGAATTTCCAGTTTCCCATCCAATTGTCCAAGTTGTACTTGAATTGGATTAGGGAGGAACTCTGCTTCACGTGGATGGGGAGCCTGTTCCATAGATGGGGTAGTCTCTGGGATACATACCTATCTCTCCATCAGGTCCTATTTATATCACAGGCAAAGTTTAAGTCTTTAGAACAGGTAATTCTGGTACTCTTTGGTTTGTGGATATGCAGGAGGTCCATTAGAGTGGGGTCTGACAATGCCCTGTATGTCAGGCATAGTTCTCCCCTCAAAAGCCTGTGGAGACAGAATACAGGGATAAGACCTTGAGGCTGTCTGCATAGGGCATATTACTTATGCCCTGTATTCTTTTAGTGAGAAACCTCTACGGACATTCCAATTGTTGGATATGCCTGGTTAGGTACATACCAAAGGAGGCATTGTATTCAATGATAGGTCTGATAAATGCCAAATACAGTGGAACAATAACTTCCTTGGACTTAGATGCCATACCTTTGTTTATAAGCTTCGCAACACAGAATGATTTCCTCACCACTGTAGAAACATGATGATCAAAGGCTAGATTACTATCTATGTGTGCCTTACTGTGTCAGCTCTAAGGGATGTGTTATCAATATGATAGTTACCAGGGATGGATGACTTCCCAAAGGATACTATTATGCATTTCTTGGCATTTAATTTCAGTCCATGGCTCTGACACCAGTTGTTTGTCTGTGTCAACACCTCCTGGAGAACATTTGTGTCAGGTGGACTCCCCAACTCTAACTTCCTGGGTCCTGTCTGTGAGCCATTTGGCTATCCACCGGGTGACATACAGGTTTGTACCGAACATCTTTTAAACAGATACGAGGAGTGGCTATGGGGGCAGCCTGCACCCCCATATATGCCAATTTAGTCCTTCTACAATGGGAGATTACACATTTTTAAGAGTGAATTTTGGACATGCATTAAAATGTACAGGCGATTTTTTGATTATATATTTGTGGTATGGGATGGACCTGAACATATTATGGGTATTTTCATAGATTATTTGAACACTACTAATAATTTTTTAAAATGTACCCATAAATTTGACAAGACTGGGATAGACTATTTGTATGTGAGAGTGGACATAACAGAAGGGATACATAGGAAATCCACTTTTAGTAACTCCTATTTACCTTATTCCAGTGCACACCCATTTAAACAGAGGAAAAGCATTGTGAAGTGCCAGATGGTTAGGGCAGCAAGGATGACCTCACAAAAAAAGTTATTTTTTGAGAGAAATTGAATTTATTTCAAAATTATTCAGAGACAGAGGTTATCCAGTTAGCCTAATTGACAATGTGGTACTAGAAGTAATTAATGGATGGGGATCAAAAAATATTAGGTGACAATGAACAGGTTGTTGTACATAACAAGGCACATGATAGGCAGCAATTTACGAAAGCTCTAGTGCTAGAATATAAGTATGCTTCGCAAAGAATTAAAGACTTAGAAACAACTAGAAAATGTTACAATTTTAACACAGACATAGTGGAGAAAATCTTAGTTTTGTGTTTAAGACAGGCATGAATCTAAAAAAAAGTGTTTGAAAAGAATAAGAAGGGGACAAACCCTACAAGGGAAAGCAGAACCAGAAAATGTGGTAGATGTACATATTGTAAATACATCTATGAAAAAGGAGACACCATCTTGGATAATAATATTCAGTGTAATACACTTTAAGAGGGGCAATTGTAATACTAGAGGTATAGTTTATTTGGCTTTATGCAAAGATTGCCCCAGTTTTTATGTGGGCAAATCAGAAAGAACATTGGCGAAACGTATCTATGAGCACATCTACAACATTAAGTAGAAAAAATGTAAATAATGCTCTGTATAGGCATCTTTTTGGACAACCAACATTTACAGGGTTTTTGTTTGGGATTTTAGAGTGGGTATTGATGGACCCTACAGGGAGGATTAGGAGAATTGGCTTTGCTGCAGGGAAACATACTGGCAGTTTAAAATGAATGCTACCTCCCCCATCAGGGTTAAGTGACCATATTTCAATCAAACCTTACCTGAAGAAGAAAGCTAACAAATTGTAGGGCTGAATTGTATATCTGTATTTACTGTTGAATGTTACCATGACATTATACTACTGTACTTCCTTTTCATGACATTTTTACTATGTTACTCTTTTGCAATTTTACAATGTGCATACACATTTTTCTTGTGAGTAGGTTGTTATTGAATTTGACCATAGGAAAAACTTGGTTTTAGTCTTGAAATGAATGATTTTACTTGGGTGGAAAGTACATACTTTTTTGTTAAGTGATGTACCTTTAAGAAACTCTGGTGCCTTTTGAAGTAGCCTGGGTATTTAAATGATAGGATATGCTGTTTGTTTATTCACTTGAAAAAGTCCTGCATTGTGGCAGGGCGAAAGCGCTTGTGTTCAAGTTACTAAATCATTTTACCGTGCAGCCCATTTCAGTGTGCCCTAACTGCTTTATTTTCTTATCGTCTTTAGTTTGTCAACAATGCCTGAGTGGACTATTGTGTCAAATGCCTTGGCCAGGTCAAGGTAGGCAGTGTGAACGATTTTGCTCTCATCCATTGCTTTGGTGACCTTCTCAAACAAGTCTACCAATTTGAGTAGGCATGAACTCCCCTTGACGAAACCAAACTGGGCTGGGTCCAGTGTCTGGAGGCTTACTATATCTCTGTTGATCATCTCCATGATAATTCTTTCCATGGCTTTACATACAAGACTAGTGAGGCTTAAGGCTCTGCAGTTTTCAGGGTCTGTAGATGGTCCACCATTGTGCAGAGGTATGACTGTTGCCTTTCTCCATTCATGGGGCACAAAGCCTGTTTGGAGGCTACAGTTAAATACTAATTCCAGAGGCCATGATAGGTCATATTTCATGCTATTTAGAAGGCATCCTGAGATATTGTCTGGGCCCACTGATGCAATGTTATTGGTCTTAGAGAGAGCATTAAGGACCTAGTGATAGTGGGGGGGGGGGGTTATATTTGACAATATTTCCTGAGGGAAAGTTGAGGGGGAGAGAGGAGTAAAGTTTGAGCTGAATTTATCAGCCAGGACATTTGCTATATCTTTTGGCTCAGTATAGGTGGCTCCATTTACAATGAGCTTTGCACACAATTGTGTATTGCCTTTGAGGTTGCAGACATAGCTAAAGAATGCTTTGTGGTTGTCCTTGGCCTGGGAGGCCAAACTTACCTCAGATTTGGTTTTGGTAGACTTTATTTGTTCTCTGAGTTGTTTGTTTAGTTTAATGATGGTGCTTTTATGTTCTTTGAGTTGTTTCTTTAGTTTAATGATGGTGCTTTTATCCTGCTGTGTGCTGCACCTCCTAATTTTTGCAATGATTTTCTTCCTCAAGTTATACATCCACTTGATTTTATGATTCCACCAGGGTGACTTGATTTTTGAGTTGGTTCTATACCTATTCCTGGTTGGTACAGCTGCCTATATGCAGCTATTAACATGCTTGTACAGGGTTTCTGTGAACAGTTCTGCATAGGCAGATGTGTTCTCAGGGTTTATGGAGGCTTGAATTTTTGCCATGTTCTCACTTAATAGCAGACGGTTAGCCTTAAAATAGTTCCTGAATACTCCCGGTTTAGCTGGGGGTCCAGGTTTTATTTTTGCTTCAAAGGAGACCATTTTGTGGTCTGACCTTACCAGGGAAGGCATTACAGTAGGGGGTGTGTAGCACTCTCCCATATTAGTGAGGACCAGATCCAGTATGGTTGCACTCCTGGTTGGTGTATTGAATATCTGGTCCAGAGAGTTTGTGTTTACAAAATCCAGGAATCTGTGCATTTACGTTTCATGTTGTATAGGATTTCTAGTTAATAGTGAGGTAATTAATGTCACCTACTAATGTGGTATTGGGTTTGGATGGTTAGTGTTTCTAATAAGTTTAAATACACGGTATGGGTTTCCTGGGTCACAGAGGGGGGACCTATAGCTTGCAAGGAAGTGGTACTGGATTTTATCTATGGTGATTTGAAAATGGAGCAGCTCAAGTGCATTGTCCTGTTTGACCAGCCTTGAAGTACATTTATTTTAGATGTAAAGACAGATACCTCCCCCCTTTAGTCCCTGTCTGTGAAGTAGCTGGCCTAAATGTGATGTCATTATAACCCTGCACTGTTGGTGTGCTGTCCGTGGCTTTAAACCATATCTTAGAGACCACACAGACATCAAAATTCTCTAGGGTAAAGAGAGCTTCCAGGGAGTGGAGTTTTTTTGTTTAGACTCCTAGAATTGAGCAGTAATACCTTTAGATTTTCTTGATTTTGATTTGCTATGTCGGAAGTATTTTCAGTTTGGCATTGCCTAAAAAAAGGCATTATGGGGGAAGACAATGTTTTAGCTAATATTTGAAAGCCTAGAGGGGAGAGGTGCAGACCATCCTTGGCAAAGCAGTGTGGTCTGTTGACCATCTCCTTCCATGCTGACAAATACTGCACCCCCTTAGAATGACACCAGAAACTAAGTGAATTGTTAAAGTCGATCATCTTTTGTTCGTATTGTGGTGTCATCCTTGGAGAAGGTACAATGCTGCTCAATGCTAGGCTCATACTAGCCTGAGACACATATTCAGAGAGCTCTATGATGTCTCTCTTCATATAGTCTAGGGAGGTACGTCTCAGATAATTTACTCCCACATGGACTATGACAGAGTCATATTGGTAATTGTGATCCAATGACCTAAGTGCATGTGTAATGTGGCGGATCGTAGCCCCTGATAAGCAACTAACTGCAACTTTCTCCTTACTCAGTCTGGTGAGAGGGACATCAGTGTGTCTCACAATGGAGTCTCCAATGACTAGAATGTTGGATTGTGTGTTAACTTGCCTTATGGGCTTAGAAGTAGAAGCTCCATGAGATGTAGCTCTATTTGTTGATGTGGGTGTTGTTCTGAAAAAGTGCATTTGGGGCTGCAGAGGGTATTTCTTATGTGTACTTTGTCTAGGAGGTCTTTGTGGTTTAGGCAGGTTACATGTAAGTGCGTCAGTATATGTGGGTCTATATGTCTGCTTTGAATTGTGCGTGATGGGTGCAGCATGTGTACTACTGACAACCTTATTGACATTAGGAGTACATTTATGTAAGAGCTATGCCTCCAGTGACATTGTGTAAATACATCTCTCCCATACCATATCAGTTTGTTTGAGAATTAACTGGTTGTCAGTAAACATGAGACAATTTATACATTGCCTTAGGGTGCCCATATCCACCAAGCCAGTAACGGAGACAGTAGGAAAGTTCATATCCATGGCAACAGACCTTTTATTGATTAGACTGTTGGAGTGAGAATATCAATCACTGTCTGGAGTATCCGGTTTGCAACTACGTGGACAGTGCTTGTCAATGCAAACTAGATGTCCTGTGTGCAACTAGATATTGGAGAAATTTCAATTGTGCTTTTACAGGAAAAATATCACTCAAGGTGTCTGAGTCCGTACAAAGCATGGCCAAACACTTGAGGGGAAACTAATATGCAGACCCTGAAAATTTAAGGATGAAGTATTTAGGCAGATATTCTGAAGTTAGGAAGAAATCAAGCAGTATTTACTGAAAACAAAGAATTAGCTTGTCAAGAATGATGAAAAGAGGGGAGTCACATGAATGGCTACTACTAATGCTGGTCTCACCACAGCTTCACTCTGTTGGGATACAATACTCCGTTGCTTCTTCTCTCACCAGAAGCAAAATGTTAGCACAAATTCCAAGAAAAAAAGCACACCACAGCTTGTTTGGTGATCTAGTCTTGTCCCAGATGATGCAAGAATCTTTAGGCTTGTAGCCTTTATCTGGTAGATGCCTCAAATAGCAACCAGACCAAACAGGTACATTAAGCACTGACACTTGCTCTCCAACCAGAAAGAGTCAGGAATCAATGCGCTCTGCTCCTGCTCTCACCAGAATCAGAATATTAGCACAAATTCCAAGCTGTCACCTATAAAGCAGTTATTAGGTTTTCTGATGATCAGCAGTCTCTAGAAAATAATGTCACTGTACTCCTTCTCTCACCAGGAGAAAACAGAAGCACTAATCCCAAGATGACTAACAGAATGTGGGCTCTCCAATAACTGGTGGTCTTGCAATAAATGCTTAAAGGTAAGATGAAAAAATGGCTTATCCTAAAAACTGCAGTTAAATATGAAAGTGGGTAACTTAAGTTTTACCTGTCTAAAAAGTTAGGTTTTAATGGACAGCCACTATATTTAAAAGAGCAAGACAGATTGAAAGTGGTGGGCACTTTTGTATTCTGGTTGTTGTATCTTTCGGCTTTTCCTGGTTAGGGGTCGCCACAGTGGAACTCCAGTCTGCTAATGATTGGCAGTAGATTTGTACGTGCCGATTTGCCAGCTCTGACACATAACCTTCAACGAAGGTACGCCCACAGAAGACGCTCTAGCTGAGAATCGAACAGGACAACGTCTTACTGTGAGGCGACAATTAATTTAAAATGTTTTTTGAAAAATAAAAGGTTGAAAGTCAATAAATATGGGGGTGATAAGTAATTACCATTATTATTTTAATATAGTGTCAGTGGTTGTTTTTACATTTATTTTATTACATTATATATCATTGATTGTTTAATTGATTTGAGTTGCCAGCTTTGACGCACAACCTTCAACGAAGATACACCCATTCACGCATGTCTCCACACAGAAGACACTTTAGCTGAGAATCGAACAGGACAACGTCTTACTGTGAGGCGACAACGCTACCGCAGCACCACCACTAATTCTGGTACTATGGAATATAGTAGGATGGTCAATTAATTTAAATAATTGAAGGGGAGTGATTTCACAAAATGATAATTTTGTGCTTACGCACACAAGCCAGTAAAAGCAGAGAGGAAACGAGATTATTGGTCAAATTAACATAAGGGGCAGGCAACTAGAAAGACAGTGGTGTTTAAAAACACAACAGTAACACGGTGGGAAAAATTTCTGTCCGACTCATAAGAGACAGAGCTGTGGTCTCTTTTAAAGTTTTAATATGCAGTTAAAAGCAGAATACAACTAAAAGACAGTGTAAAGAAAACAAATGACGGTACACAAAATAGAAAAGGCAATAAAGTAATGCAAAACACAAGAAATAAAATGCAAACTTACCTTTCCCTCACAGCAAACTGAGGCAGAGTCTGGGTGAGGCTTTTCAGATTTCACAGAAGGTGACATTGTGCTCTAGTCCTAGACAATATATACATTTCGTATGGAGACCGTTATAATGCATTTGCCTATCACAAGTACATTTACTGATCAATTCTTAGATGACCATATCCAAAGGGCAGCATGTGGAATATCCAATAAAGATTATTTTTAGAGAGAAAAGGTTCCCCAGTAAGGTACTTATCTGTCAGCTCTAGAGGAACAGGCTGAACTACAAGACTAACAATAGTTAGCTCAAATGAGATATGACTTCAACTGCTATAAGAAGCAACAACTAATGACAGTGTGGACAAATGTCACTTTTATAGAATGTGCTGATGTCCTAGGGAAATAGCTGTCCAAATAGCTGAGCGTGTGGTAGATTTCCGTGCTCTGTAACAAGAGTCCCAGTGATTATATGCACTACAACAATTACTCATTTAAAGATAATCTATAATTATGGAACACGGCTCAAGCTTCAGGCTTTACTACATACAATTTATTTTTAATACCAGCTTGTACCTGCAGGTAATGGATCACAAATGCATCGCTATTATACAATACCAAATAATAACGTGCTAATGCAAATTATCTTTCTCACACATTATCTTACTAGATTATTTTAGGTGACAGACAGACAAGTAGTCATAAATTACTTACTATTAGAGTCTATGTTTTTTTCTATTTCGAGTGCAGATTCTAAACTAACCATCTGTTTCTCCACTGTTACTGTAACACAGGTTTCTACAGTCTCCATTTCATTTGATCACATACTCTTCTTATCCCTGCTCACCATCATTATAAGTTGGCTGTGTGACTGTTCTACAAAGCACTCTCATTCAAGTTTTAAGCAATCATGGGGAGGCAGAAGAAAATCTAGCAAATAGAGTGTGGGGGCCCAATAAGACTTGTCTGAGCCTCGCCATTACATTATTAGACTGCCCACCCTGCTCAAACCACAACAGAATCTGTACGCTAAACAAACCTATTTGTTGCCTGACTTGGTTGCAGTTTCCTTGTATTGTGGACTCCAGTGTACATAATAGTCTCCTGATCGAAGCAACAGAAAGTGTTGCAGATACAAGTGTTTTTTTTTTTTTATACAGCTCCATACACAGTGTAGGTAGTAGCTGATTCTACTCTCCCATTACAGGCAGTCTGTTACTTGTAAATGATGTAAAATCTAAGATACACAGTCTGACTCCAGCAAGATACAAATACTAGAAGGCATAGAAATTATTAATGCACCTCCTTTAGGTGGTTTGCTTACTTCAACATTAGGAGTTTCATGTCCAGTGTAAAAAAATAAACCATAATTACATTTAAATAGCTAGGGTAAAAACTATTTTTGTTGCACAGTATAAGCCTCATACATCTCATCTACCAGATGCTTCTTGCAGTTACCTCTTTTTCAGACAACCTTAGCCTATGTAAAATAAATTATGAATGTAGGATAATGTTGAGTATTAAAACACTTTATGCAGGTAAGGCAGTGTCACATGCAAAGGATGTGTAGATCAGAATGAAATTCAGATTTACTTGCAATTTTGTAGAATGTAACAGGTAAGGATGTAATCATTGAGCAAGTCACGGTGACATAGCTGGGGGGGGGGCAGAGGGGATGTCTGCCCGGGTGGCACTTTTTAATAAGTGAGAAGCTAATATCCCAGATGCAGGTTTTTTGGCCTGGTGCAGAAAGGCAAACGTCAGCTGGTGTCATGGTACTTTTCCATTTGGCTGAGTTGAACAGCATGATTCACGCATGCAGCAGCCAGTCACCTGACCGTTGAGCAGAAGTTTTTGAGTGGGCGCCACGCAGTCACACACCTAGTTTGTGGATGTGGGAAAAATAGCGGGAACCCTGGGAAGAAGAAAAGCAAGGCACTTTAAGCAATTTATTATAATAAGCAGTATTTTACTAAGGGATTCATCTTTTGTAGCTGTCTTTTTATGTATTTTACTGACTGGCTTAAATGAGAAAGGTAGAGTGGATGTATTAGGTTCATTAGTTTGAAGTGGTAAGTTATGGGCATATCAATTAGAGTATTTAAGTACAAAGATTGATTGAAAGTAGTTAGGAAAGCAGCTTCAGCTAGGTCATAAGGAAGGTCTAAGAGGTTATTGACAGAGGGGTTTACCTGATGATATTCCAAAAATTTGAAGGATTATTTTGTTTCTGTTTTGCAAATTTACATAGGAGTTTTGTTTGCCTGTAATATTGGTTGCTGGCATTTGTTTCTGAATTTCCTGTATTTGGCTAACAGGTGCTTCTTTTTTTGTTGACTAATGGGATCTCCAGTTTAAATCCAGTTTACAAAGCTATGCTAGAGATCTATTTTTCAGTCTGGCCTCTTCTAGCTGGTGCATATTTGTTGAGGATAGTTAATAGCATGCAGTTAAAACTGATTGATGACAAAATCTAAAGGAATAATATGTTTGAGAACTTGTCAAACAATAGATTTTAATTTAAGTACGGCAGGTTGATGAGGTAGTTTACTCCAATTTCTAATGACTTCTGACTTACATTAAGTAGACAGAGATTTCCTTTTCATTATGGTGTAAATTGGGTTATGTTTATTAAAGCTGTTTATTAGTAATCCACTACTAATAAAATTAAATGAATGTTATGTTAGTATCCAGTCAGGAGTATGTGAGAATATGCTTTTGGATCAAGTCTTGCTAAGGAGTTGACTAATTGTGAACTATGCATGTATTGCCCATAAATGTGATGGTTGAAGTATGTAGTTTAATTAGACTGACAGTTCTGTTTTGCCTAAGGGCTGGAGCATGTATGAAAATAGTCTTCGGACCATCCGGATTAACTCTGTTAAAAAGTAAATAAAGTCATGCTATGAGCTATGACAGCTGGTTAGAAACTCATTTAATGCAACAAATAAAGATTTGACCTAACACTCTAAATTAATTATTAACTATTGAGCTAAGCATGATTCCCTGATCAGAGTTTCTCTGTACACTTAAATAAGTATTTTTGCAATGTTTACTGTTCATTTTTGAGGGCAGATGAATATGCAACTTTCCTTAGAATTTATTTCTGCTTATCTAGTAACTATTATTTTTTCCATACTGCTGAATGATTTAATTTATAATTCAAGAAAAGAGATTTTATCAATGCACCCTGGAATATTTACAAAAGTGCTGTTTGTTCTCTCTCCTACTTTGCCATTTTGATGGTGTGTTTTTTGTTTTATTTTTCATTTTGGCTTCAGTACTGAATTTACATGTTCTCCTTATGTCAGTGTTTTACTGACATTACCTGATTTCTCCATTATTCAAAAGACAGGGAAACTGGTGAACTGGCAATCTTTCTAAATGGCCACTGTGATGTATGCGTTATGTGCATCTGTATATGTTAGTGAAGGTGTATGGAGGCATGGAAATTGCTGAATCGAGAATACTCCTAAGTGTAAGTGTATGTGTGTGTGTGCGTCTTTGTGCCTGTCTGTGTTTCTATATGTGCTTCCTTTCAGACATCATTCAGAGTCTTAAAGCTCATTACATGGGACAGGCTCAGGTTACAGTCCCCATGGCCCCTCCCTGAATAGGATAAATTACGCATATGTAAGTGAGCAAATGAATGACTAGATGAATGAATAAATCTTGGATTGTTCTGTATTCATTCAATTTAAAGTAAAAAAAAAACTCCATGTTTAGAATATATCATGTTAAACCAGTACTTGATGTTGCATTCCAGATGTGAGCATGACAGTTTCCAGGGTTGGGGAATATGCCCCTTCCGTGGAGACTGTGCAATCTCACAGTCAGTATTTATAATTAATAGGGGGTGTGGAGAGTGTAGGCAGGCAAGTCCCTGCAAAAAACAGTAGAGTTCCTTTGAATGATCAAAGGTTATGCCATGTGCCATGAAAATTATGGTGTCAATCTTTTTTTTTTTACCTTTAGCAGTCCGTGTTTTTACTGATGGTCTACTGAAGTTTAGACTACCTTCAGTAGGTGCATATATAATATACATATATATGTTTACAGTATTTGTATGACTACAATGTGTATTATGTTTTATTTTGTGACGGGGGCGGCAAACTCAAAGTAAGCTATGGGCAGCACAAACTCTAGCTATGCCACTGGTAAGTCAGGCTTTAGAAGGCTGTTACAAGATAATAGCTTCTTTACCTATACATATTACCTTGGTGTTGTACATTTTCAGAAAATATAGTCCATGAAAGACTATGCTTCATTTTTGCCAGAATACTGAGGTACTGTATGTCTTTGCATACAGAAATGTTGACAATGCTTCAAGGATGGCTCTGAGAGATGTAATAAACATGTATTCTGAAACAGAAATAAAACAAAGAGATGAGAGGGCTGCTTTAAGCATTTAAGGACGTGGAGGTGGGTGGAGTATAGATTTATCCTAAGGTACAAAGGTACACCTGATTTTTTTTGAAAGGCCAAAGAGGGTTCCATACACAATGATGTTTGTAAATTGTATTATAAGGGCAGAAGGAACAGCTACCAAAAGCATTATCCTCTAAGAAATAAACTTTAAATCTGCTGAACCAGCTCATTCAAAAGGGTAATTTTTTCTTGAATTCCAAGCTCCAATGAGGAGGACTGCTGTTCAAAATTGGGGAGATATGTAGAACCTACTAAGTAACAAACAAGAAGGTGCTTGGCTATGGGTATGCTGTCCAAAAGGTTATAAGGGACCATAATGGCTGTAGTATGCATTTGTCCATATAATAATGAAGACTGGGGCAAGCAGACATCTTAAGGTAGGTGAGAAGCACCTAGAAACTCGCCAACTGATTGGTGGACACCACTCTACCAAGATGAAGAACCTCTTCCATTTAGCAGACCAAGTCAGACAAGATGAGGGTTTTCTAGCAGCTTCAGTAACTTCTTAGACCTCTGTTGCATAGTCCAGGAGTACAAGTGGACCTAAAGTAGCAGTCACATTTAAAGAAGGAGCTGGCTGATGCTCAAAAAGGGAACTTCCTTCACTTTTATTAGAACAGATTACTGTGCCATATTGCATTTGATACCCTCAAACCACACACTTGTCAACCACAAAGTGTGTGCAGGTGCACAATAAGAAGGAACTGTGGAATGAAACATAAGAATCTTATTCACCACTGAAGGGAGCATGCATCAACTAACAATTCCTCCTTGCCTTGAACAGCTCAGCAGAAATCTTAAGTGATGAATATGTTAATCTCTGCATGTGTGAACTTCCAAGGAGATCCTAAGCAAGCAGATCTCCCTTAGCATAACTCCAACAGGGGGAAGGAACTGCAGCTCAAGGAACTTGGTAAGCCCATTAAATTTCCCCTGCAATCTGAGTAACTCAGAGACAGATGGATTTATGACCCTCTTCCAGACCCCAAACAACTCTCTGCACAAATGTATTCTGCATGTTTACTCATGTAGCACTTAATAGCCTGGATATCTAACCCGTGCAGGATAAGTTCTGGTCTTGACTCCTTTTTTGAGCTTGCAAGATGAGAAGTACTACTCTCAGCTCAAACTAGATTTATGTGCAACCCTCCTTTCACTGCACTAATGAAGAGCCAGGATGGGCTCCCTTTCCCATCAGTGTAAAATCAGTTATAAAGGTCTAATGCTGGTTCAGCTCAAGGAAGAGTAATCTCACCCTGTGGCTAATTTAATCCACCAATCTACAGTTTGGTGAAAGTGGTGCAATTTTACTGTACTTTGAAGCACCTAGGCCAATAATTTACAGAGTATGACAGTGAAGGTAGTTACTGTCAAGTGACTAAAGAGGTGAAAAAAGGATTGGACTTCCATCTGTCTTGATGTCCTCAGGATGCCAATGTCCTTAACTTCAGGTGCTAACACTGGAAAACGAGGAATAATTTAGTACTCACCTCTGTTCCAATAAACAGTATCCACTGAAATGGGACATGACAGTATGTCTACAGGTTTATGGTGACTCCTATGGCTTCTAAATACAGAAGGGCCCAAGCCAGGGCTGCTACAAGGGATTCCCCTGATGAGACATACTGAGTTAGTCATCCGGGTACAGTAATAATATTATGCCCATACTTCTTCAAGCCCTGTGTCACAAAGACCTAGACCTTGGTAATCACTATGCAAAATGGACAGATAAAGTGACACAGCTTTATACTGGAAACAGAGCCCATCTACACTGAAGAGAAACATCTTATGAAAACTTCAAATACAAATGTGTCAAAAAGTCATCCTGTTTATTTAGCAACTCCAATTAAGTACCTAGCAGAAGCAAAGGTGTGAGTCCCTTGATAGTCATTAGCTGCAATTTAACATACCAGATTTGCTCATTTAAATCACTGAGAACCAAACTACACAAAAACTTGCTGTCCCCTTCAGAATGATGAAAGAGTAGAAAAATAACCATTTTCCCTTTTTCAAAAGGAAATTCATGTCCTACTACTACTCTGAAAAGTGCAAACAAACAAGTTATTTTTATATGTGTGTATATATATATATATATATATATATATATATATATATATATATATATATATATAATAGATAAACACACACATTTACACACGCACACACAATTTCTACAAAAAATGTTATAATTCTCCAATTACTCTCAGCTTTTATCCTGGCAATGCAGTACTGTCACAACTCAAGAGTACTGGTCTAGTGACCTACCAGCTACTATGTTACTCTTCATATGCAGGGAATTAAAATAATAACAAACACAAAATGGTGACATGCAGGGCAATCAACACAGCTGAAGGTAGATATCAGCAATTGGATAACTGCTTAAATGCTATCCTCTCCTTAGATAAAAAAAAATAGAAAATACCACCAGCAAGATCTTACAAATGAGTAACTAAAGGCAGACTTTAGATAATAAAGAAGGCAAGATAGTGCTGATATAAATAAAATATGCAGAGATACCCTTAGCTGCATAGTGAAGATAAAACAATCAATTGCGCAAACAGAATATTTAAAATAAATATCTAAGCTAGATACATTTATTTATTTATTTAGCATTTGTTTACAGGGAAAGTCCGACTGGGTAGAAGCTCATTTTCAGCAGAGGCCTGGGAAGAAAAGCTCAAAATTATTACAAAACATTTTAAGAACAATACTTTTATAACCTTCAAAATAAAAGAAAAACATCTGCAGTTTAAATAATTATAACAAATTAGACAATATAAAAACACTGGTTAAGAATTGATACAAAGTACATGACAATCACTTAATATTTAGAGAAACATTCGACAGTTTGTAGAGAAATTAAAGGTAAGATGGTCTAATACAAATAGGAATTGCAATATGAAATGAGGGAAAAACAGGCTTATGCTATATTTAGAGAGAAAGTCAGGGAAGAAAATTAGATACCAGTAAGGAAGTAAGTGAAGAAGGAAGACTAAGGAGGTATAAGAAATGAAAAGGTACTTGGTCTCATTTAGGGATATAGTTTATCCTGATTTTGAGCAAGAACCAAGCCAAATTTTAGCTAGAAAGATTTTCAGAGAAGTTTTGAATGTTGGGAGGAAGGGTATAGACCTGATGGATACAGGTAAGGAGTTACAGGCCTTAGCAATCTTGTACGAGTACAGACAATGCCCTACAGATTTGCTAGGTTTGTAGACAGACAGGAGTTTTTTGGTCACTGGATCACAATGATTGACTGAGAACATAACTATGTAGAATGTTTTTAAGTGCTGAACAGGCAGATGGATGCTGGATAATTTTATAGGTAGTAAGATGTAAATATGTTAGTTGATGTGGCAGTTCTAACCAATTTAGACTTTTCAGTGCTATACAGGGGTGGGCTCTGAAAGGGGTATGCGCTGCAAGTTTAGCAACTTTGTTGTAGCTTTGTTCAAGTTTTAGTTTTTGTGAAGCCTGGAGGTTAGTAAGGATGGAAGCGCCATAAAGTAGAGTGGGAAGGAGATAAATAGTTCATAGGTTCATAGATTAGTACTAGGCTAAGTGAGCTTAGCCAATTAGTCCTTGTGAGACTCAAACCCTGCACCTTGTGTTTGCAAGGCAAACACCTAAACCATTAGGCCATAGCTTTACTTGCATCTATGAGAAAGTTTTTCGCTCTGTAAAGCATCCCTAGTTTTTGATGATTTTTTTGTACAATTTTGTATACGCAGGTCGAATGAAAGACTATCATCCACCAACACCCATAATAGTTTGCTACGAGAAGTGACATCAATGGTTGTATTACTGAGAGAGGACTGTAATTTTTTTTTTTTTATGAGACAGAGATTTGGGGAAAAAGTAGTAGTTTGGCCTTTTTTGGGTTGAGCAGGAGTTGTGAGTTATGAAGCCATGTTTCAGTGGCTGCTAAAGCTGCATGAGTAATTTTTTGGACGTGTACCATGTAGCCCGATGTGCAAATTAGAGTGGAATCATCTGTGTATTGTACTCTAACATTTGTAAAAACGGCTTATAAAAGACAACCATGATCAGACCTTATTTGCATGAGGGTAGTTGCTAAGGATAGTCTAAGAGAAATGCAAGGTGGTAAATACACATATTTTACTCTTCCTAAAATGAAAGTTTAGACTGGACAATATAGTAGAAGGGTAAAATTAAAAGCTGTACTACAGAACAGAGAAAAACAAAACTATTATCACAATGGGAAAAAAAATAAGGTACTTGTGGTTGGATAAGAGGTAGAAAGAATATAATGAAATATATAGCAGATGAAGTGTTATCTTTTTAGTAATTCTTGCTTATAGGTTACACTAAATTAGACAGTAGTGGGGTGAAATTGTAAGACAAAGCATAGAGAAGAAAAAAATACTTGTTATAGAGGACTGTTAAAACCTGTGATCTGAGCGTGAGTGTATGAAAGGTGGGTACAGACACACATCGCAGAATAAGGATGAAAATAGCTAGCAGCAATACTGTACAGTTGCATGAGTGATAGTGTGAGAATATTAAAGAATCCAGATGGTGTAAAGGTAATAGACCACATACAGTAGTTTTCAGTTAGACATGTCAATAATGGAGTATTATAATAGTTGACAGTGTATAGCTTTAGATAATATAGAGTGATTTGTGATGTACATTGTGGTTCAATATTAATATGTCTAAGTCAGGGCATTTACCCTTTGGATGAGTGAAATGATTGGTTTAGCCAGGTGAGACATAGTGGCATATCTAACAGTCTTGCAGGTACATTTTTAAGTGATGTTTGAAGGTTCACCAGTTTTTAGTGAGTCTTATTTGGGAGGGGAATAGAGTTCTAGGACTCAAACAATACAACGGGCATATAGTGCATCATTAGTTAATTTATAGGTCTTTCATACCATCAGGATATATTTATCACTGGAGTGGAGGGAACAGGTAAGGGCTGTACTTTTTCAGGACATTACAAAGGGCAGGTACACACACATTCTAGTTGTTTTTAACTGGTAGAATACTGAACCCTTAACTATGCCAAGTATAAAATTATTACAGATTGCAAAACACCAACCTTACATACAGTAGATGTGGACACCAAGACTGCCCAAGCAAGTCTGAATAGCTAAAAACTGGTTTCAGTTCAAAATATAGATTCTACCTCATCACATCTTTCCCAGAGAAACTGGGTTAATCGCATCAGTTTTTTTTCTTACACACAGAATTAACCAAACAAGTTTGTGTGCATTCACAAAAGAATACATTTACTTTCCCAGCTTCAGACAGCTGCTTCCTTTGACAAATCTATCAACTGCATTTTTTTTTTTTTTTTACAGACCCTAGGCTTTAAGGTCTTCCTATAAAAACTTAGAAATGCCCCTGTATTTTACCAAACAATTGTTGCATAATAAAGTTACAGCTTTCAATAGTTTTTCTCCTACATACTACATGCAGGAGCAAGCACAATTCTTCTGTCACTACTAGAATATCTTACAAATGCAGTCTCACAGAGAAACTTTCTGTTACATACTTTAAAAAGGTCAGATAAGGCTTACAAATCTGTCGCTAAATAAAAAAAAACAACAAGTACTATACAGACATCATATTTTTAAGTCAAATTTCTCTATACTAGCGTCACAAGAAGAATGTGTTATACAAGGTTATCACCTAGGTCCACTCTTGTTTACAGGGAAGAAAAAAAAACAGAAATGTGTTGGTTCATTAACAGAAAACACAAAGGCACTAGAACACAGACGCAATGTAATACCTTTTCTGGATGAGCATTGGTTTTGCAGTTACTTGAGCTTTCGAGCTGGGATGAGTCCTTCATTAAGAGTTAATTTGATACCGTGCTTAAACATACTTCCTTTTATAGGCACAAGTGGATATCATTTATTTCCAATTGGCTGAAAAAATGAAACTTGGAAAATGCCATGCCAACTCAAAAGATCAAGTGTTTTTTTTTTACATGTTAACTCTCCATTAGGAAAGCTCAACATGAAAATAACAGATATATTCTTACAGCAAGAGTTATTTATGAATGGATCATTCTTGGTATCCTTCCAACTAGGATCATCTTTCTACTCTTATTCATCTATCTTCCTGTCAATTTCCCAAATTCAGGGGGGAGATGTCCCCTATATGGTCCATGTAAGATTCTATGCTGTACTAGAGTGCAAGAGCATGAACCATGCACCCTAGTGCAGGAGGATCCATTGAATTCTCTTCCTTTATGTGACTTCATCTTCTTAGATGATGGAAACTGTCCTCACACTCAAGTACATCCACCAAGACATGGACCAGGAAACCCAAAGGACCACTCTATTGAAGCAGCTCAGCAGTGGATGTGCACTAGTCAATGGACCGAGGACTGGGCAGTGTCTGCACTTCTTAAGCAGTGCTTTTAACTGTTTCTGATTTTCAGCGATATCCTTGATTCCGAGTCCAAATTATGCTATGTTCCACCTAAAATGTCACATTTTGTGACAGACCATTTATGATTCGGAAAGTAAATACTAACAATCATTACCTATAAACACTTTCATCTTCTGAAAATGGAAGTCAGTGTAAATCCTGTCATTCTATTGATTTTCGGAATGTAGTCTAGTACTTAAAAAGTACCTCCAAATTATGGCTACCTTTTGTGGTTAAGATTTGCTTTTTATCCTGATTCTACAGATAATATGTTGAGAGCTATGACCCCAATTGTTTGCTGGAGAGCACCAACTGAATTTGTATGTGTTATTTAAATTTGTTGATTATATTAGTAATCCCTTACATATTTTTAGTACATGCAATCCTCCATTGCACCCCGTTTTTGCAAATGTTTGAGAAGTTATGTGAATTAGATCTAAGAAACCCAAAAAGGAATGGTAATGATAATAATTTAAGTGCTGATGAGTTGAAATGTTTATACAATTTGAGATGCAATAACGGTCTTAGGGTCATTAAACCAGACAAATGGGGAGGGGCTGTAATAATGGATACTATGGATTACAATCAGAGAATGAGAAATGTATTAGTTAGTGAGGCCTATGAGATTAGTTCATTAAATGAAATGAATGTGGCATACAGACAAATTCATAATGAGCTCAATGACTTGTTCATTGAGGGTTCTAATTCTATAGATGAACTGAGTTTTTTGACGGTATTGTACCCAAAAACACCACACATTTTCGGATTACCAAAAATACATAAATCCCTACATAATCCCCTATACGACCTATCGTGGACGGTCGAGGTTCTATAACTTACCTGTTTGCAAAATTTCTAGACACTCAACTGAAACCATTGTTAACTAAGGAAAGTTTCCTATGTAAGGATTCATGGGGTTTCTTGGAGAGGGAGAACCATTTAGAATTTAATGAGGCTGGCGTTTTTATAACTTTAGAAGTCAAAGAGCTACATACAGTGATACCCCATGACCTGGGCCTTGAATGGTTTTGTGAATATCTATATGAGAAGGGAATATCGCAGTCAAAATCAATGTTTATGAACAACTTTTAAACTTGGTACTCAGGAATAATTTTATATTTTTAATAAAGAATATTTCCTGCAGACAAAAGGGGTTGCTATGGGCTCACCTTGTGGTGGCCTGTATGCAAACATAGTAATGCTCCAATGGGAGAAGAGATTTTTGGTGGAATCAGTTTACTACAAGTATTGTAGGTTGTATATCCGTTTTTTGGATGACATTTTTGTGTTCTGGGTTGGCCCTCTGGAGATGATCAATAATTGTGTTCCCTATATTAATAGTTCTACTCAATTTTTGAAATTTACTCATACTTATATTGCTTATTTGGATGTGAGATTGACAAAGAATAGTTCCTTGGGGGTCTTTCAATCCCAGCTCTTTTGTAAGGAAACATATTCTAACAGCTTTTTGCATTTTAATCGTGCCCATCCCTACAAGCAGAAGAAAGCTGTTATCTAAGGGCAACTTATAAGAGCTGCCCATATGATTTCTTGTTTTGAAACATTTCTTGGAGAATGTGAATTATTGAAGGAAATGTTTGTGAAAAGGGGTTATCCCACCAGATTAGTAAATACGGTGATCACTGAAGTAGTGAATAAAAGAGAAAGAGGGCACTTTAAGGCTATCCTGAATCAGGATTCAATAGAACCACACCTACTCACGGTGGATAACCAAAATGGATGTATTGAGGTGGGTGGTGACAATGGTGTGACTGAGACCGTACGGGTAACCAATGCTAGACCAAGAGGTGCTATGGCCTATAAGAGGTCCAGTAATGAAACTGTGGATGTGGGTACTGAGACCGTAGGAGTAGCTTATTCTAGGTCAGCATTTGTCACGTCCTATAATAGGTCCAGTAATATGATTGCAGATATTCTGCATACGAATTGGGCCACTGTCACATCATGTAATGACATCAGACAGTGGATAGGTGAAAAACCTAATACTGTATATAGGAGGGGTCGCACCCTGAAGAATATTCTTGAAACGGATACAAAGGGACCTTTGGTAGGTTATATGAATAAATGCGGGTCATGCACAACGTGCACATATATTTTAGAGGGACCCTCCTGTATAATAAATGGGGCCACCATTAAAATAAAAAAGAAGGGGTCGTGTCAAACTGAGAGGGTAGTATACTGTGCCCTCTGTATGAAATGCCCCACTTTCTATATTGGAAAAACTGAAAGAAAGCTAAAATGTAGAATTTATGAAAATCTTAGGGATATAAAATTGAGGAAAGGAATGAATGCCCTAGCAAAGCATTGTAATGATTTTATTGGACATTCTTTTAAATTTATTATTTTAGATGGGCTTGAAATTAAAATAATGGGTGGCCCATGGACACTTGAACTAGAAAAACAGGAGGACATTTAGCAAATTAGAATGAATGCAACGAGCTGGCCAGGTATTAATGATGCTTTGTCTTTTGCATGCTTTTTAAAATTAAAAACATTAGAAAGATAACATGTTATATATACAGACATTTTTTTAAGATGATGTTATATTTGATGAAGGATTTTTATTGAATTTTTGTTTCATGATTTTATAATTCTACCATTTATTATATTTATATATTATTATATTTTTAATGTGAGTGGGGTTTGCCTATTTATATGCATTTTTTAGAAAAGAAAAAAGATGTAATTAGCCACTAAACAAGTATTAACATCCAAAGAACAACATAATTTAATGAATAACACATGCTTATTGGTGGATTGTGATCATGGGGTGAATTTTTTACATGTTAAAAAGTGGCTGTTGACAGTGTTAATTTATCTTGAAAACGTCTCTGAACAGAGACAAAAGCGCTTCATTAATTTTGCTTTTCTTTGTTGTTTTATCATGAATAAAGTGTGCTATTTAATTTAGTTACTGACATCCTTCCATCTGCTGTCATGTTTTTGTGATCAGTTTTTAACTAGTTCGGTTTTAGACGGCACCTCTCCCAAGCTCCTCATCTTCCAATAAAGTAGACAAAAGACGTAATCTAGAAACCTTGAGTCAAGTCTGGTATCTCATCTGTGACCCAGAGGGTGACAGGACTAGCAACAGAGTACAAAGAGTTAGTCCAGATAAAATCACTTTAGCTAACACACCTAGGAGATTCTCTCTCTGATGCCCTCTTTGTGGGAGGAATAAAGATGCCTTGTTGAAATTTCAAGTAGTTTTATCAGTTAAGTTTGTAAATGGGTGAAGAACATCTGCATCGTAACTGAATTTAATGGAAAGGAAAGCTACTTGAGAGGCAGAACTCAGAGAAGAGAGAAAGCAGAAGTCTTGCTGTCCGAATCAAGAATGTGACTCAACCCCTCCTCCCCCAGCTGGGAGAGAAGAACCAGGATGTATCCAGTCATGCAGGTCTGATAATTAATGGCCTTAAAACCAAGGTAGCAGAAGTATACACTTTGTTTCCATCTCTCTCCAGAGTACAGATATTCTTGTTAGGAGGCAGAAGCTTTGAAGAGGAAAACAGTTTAGGTGGCTTATCACTGACAGGCAAACAAAAGCAGAACCAGATGATGGACTTTTATACAAATATTTATTACCCTCAAGTACTTATAAAATCTGCCTGGTTTCTTGAAGGTTGAGAGTCAGGCACCTGAGAAGCTGCTCAAACGGGCAGGTAAAACTGGAGGGACTGAATGAGGTTGGGTGAGTCCATTTACAAGAGTTCATAATACCTGTTTTGAACATCTGATACTTGGGGAAAAATCCCACATAAAGTGTTCCATCGTACAGAATGCTGTATCCCCAAAGGATAATTCCTCAAAAGAGCCAGGGGACAAAGAATCCTCTTCATCAGACCCCAAAGCCAAAGGACAGCATATATTTGTGAGGAATATGCCAACTCCTCATCAGAAGAGTTAGAATCTCTAGGTCTTTTAGATGGTGTGGATGACCTGGGGAGCAGCAGCAGTAGGGACAAACAATCCCTGTGGGGTTTTCAGAGCCATAAAGGGATTGAACAGCCCTTGAGTAAAGTCCTGCCACTCTTGGTGAGGATTCTTAGCTATAACAGTGGTTTCTTTTTTAAAGGAAAAGCTGCCTTGACAAATATAGGAGGTTCAGACCCCCATCTGGATTTAATGAGGTTACCAGGCACCTCTTCCCTAACTAAAATTTGCAGAATCTCCCTAGACCATGGTTCCCACTCTATATCTGTATTATACACATGCAGTCTCACCAGATGTGCAAGCAGGCAGTTCCAAGCTGGCCTCCAACTGGGTTGCGACAGAAAGAGATGAAGTCAGCACTGGCCAGTACTTGGGTTCTTCATCCAGGAGCTATCTAGTGGAGGCTGAACAGCAGCAGATTCAGTACGTTCATAGGTTCATAGGTGTGTACTAGGCTAATGGCCCTGGAGCCTTTACAAGCTTAGCCCATAGGATTATCCTGGCATCGTGCCAACAGACCTTAGTTTCTAGTGCCTTTGTCGAGTAGAGTCACTGGAGTGATCCCCGGGGTGAGTTTTCTATTTCCCATCCACTCATCAAGATTCCTCTTGAAGAGGGGCAGTGAGGTGCTTTGCTTGACATGTATGGGAAGTCTATTCCATAGCATGGGCAGTCTCTGAGTTATGAACCTGTCCCTCCAGCATGTTCTGTTGATTGTAGTAATGAGGTTGAGTTCTCTGGACCGTGTGGTGAGGCGGGATTGGAATTTCTTTAAATGTAGCATGTCTGACAAAGCTGGGTTAGACATGGCTTTCTAAGTCAAGCAGAGATCACCTCTAAGTAGGCAATATGAGACAGAGAATAGTTGGAGTTTTTTGAGTCTGTCCGTATAGGACAAGTGTTTGAGGCCTAGGATCCTCTTTGTGAGGTACTTTTGCAGCCTCTCCAGTTGTTGCAGATGTCTAGTGAGGTACATGCCAAATGGGGCATTGTACTCTATGACTGGCCTAATGAGGGAAGAGTAGAGGGAGACAATGACCTCTTTCTTCCTGGATGCAAAACCCTTAATAATGAGATATGCCACATACAAGGACTTTCTGACCACAGTGGCAGTGTGGTGGTCAAAAGAGCGGTTGCTGTCAACCTGTGTTCCCATATCTTTTATAACACCTTCTGTGTTCAGTGGACTACCACTGATGTGGAAGTTCATTTTATTTATTTTTCTTAAGATAACAATGACCCTTGGGGAGGGCAGATTCTACCATGGTACCGTTGGTCAATAACTTCAGACACTGGTTTTCCAAACAAATAGAAACTGAAGACAAAGGGCTACAAAGCATGTTAGGGACAATTGCCTGACAGATATCACACTGAGTATGGTCATGCATAGCACCTAAATAAAAAAGGAACTTTTCATGTTTGTCTTTAAGGGGAATCTGCCTCCCACACTCACATTTTCCCTTCCTAGGTGAAATGAAAACAAAGTACAAAAAGGAAAAAAGAAAGGAAGGAACTTAATGGGGTACTTATCTTTAGAAGGCCCAGTAGTACCAGCTCAACGAATGTTGAACAGACTGAATTCAGAAGCAGTGGCAAAGAAGTTTTGAGGATTAGGCATCCGTACGTCACCTATGTACCTTACACCTTGCACATAGGACAAATGTCTGACAAATGACACAGGGAAGGTGCAAAGGCTTTTGCATACTGGAGAGATGTTAAGTTATCCTTGGAGGGATATCCCTGCACTGTAACAGAGATAAGGAAGGACATCACTAGGACACTAGGAAGTTTGAGTAACTTCCAGATAGCACATATATGTTTATGGACATTGAAAGAGTTATACAGGATTCCCTTCAAACTAGTATGGTAAAGATTAAGAGAATCCTATCTAGTGCAGATTTTTAAAGGCTCATACATTAATGGGGCAAATGCAATAACTGTATATTTGCAAATCAGCCACAACAGGCATCTAAAAATTATCTGTTTATATATTCATATATTCCTCCCAAAGTTCACACACCACACAGGGCTGAATAACTACTGCAGTGACTAACCAATACACAGATATAGAAATAAAAACATGAGATGTCATTATTAAAGTGAAGCGTAACTCCAGCCTCTCTTCACATCCCCAAATAAATATTTATGGCTCAGCCCAATTATCCACGCAAACCATCAGAATCTGTAAACTATCAAAAAAGAATCAACACTTGACTGGATTCTTTAATCTTTACCAAACCATGTTACAGGGAGCCCCATCTGATTTAGTCAGCGCCCATAAACAGAAACACACTGTCTGAAAGTGAGGCTAGATCATTAAAGCACCAGTGTTGTTCTTGCAAAAAAGGCAAGAAATTTAATATTTGATATGGACGTCTGCAGGCAGCTCATCATGTCCACTCACTGTGAATCTCCATATACTATTCCAACTCTGAAGAATGTACCTGAATATATTAATATGATGCTACGAAGACTAACAGGCAGTACTGCCCCCTGTAAAATAAACAATCTAAGCTCAGTTCCAGTGATGCTTCACTCCTGTATTTAGAAAAGCAGTGCATCAAAGAGATGTACTCCAGAAACTAATATGACACATTGGGAATCTTTTACAACTGTAGCACCACAAAAAACACCTTCAGATCATGTGGCACAAACTGAAACTAGATGATTCAAGCTAACTAATATTCTAACCAAAAAAAATCTTAAATGATGGAAAATCTCTCATCTTTCCTGTCAAAACTAACATCCAAACTACCCCCAAACACAACAGAAGACTTCACCAGATACTTGAAAAACATCATCCCTATAAAAATAAACGACCAAACCATAAAACCAGAAGAATTCTACCACTCAAAAAATTACCCTTTTTGCATCAGCCACTTAGCAAGTCTACCCTGACAAGCTGCAACTAAACTATTTGAACTCTATACTAATAAACTCTCTCTATAAAAAGAACCAGCACATTAACCCAGCTTTCCCACACCCACCCTCAATCAAAATCTTAGAGAAGTGTATATGATGTCAGCTTCTTAAATACACTCAAGTCACACAAGTTTGTGTCTACCTATCTGTATAGCTTCTGAAAATATCAATACATGGATACAGTTGCCCTAACAGTAAGAGCTTTATCCACAAAACACTGTATAGGGTCATGGTAGTTGCAGCAGTATTTTTAGATTTCACTACAGATTCTGGCACCATTAATTATCCAACACTTAAACAAGATTGTCACCTTGATGTTCCTAATCAGCACATATGTTAGGCTACATCCTGTCAGCCATAATATTACATGGGCTAACTAAACTTGATCCCAAAATTTCTAATAATTTCCAACTTCATTAACGATATGGATGACTTATGTCAAGGGGTGTGCCAAAGATAAACTAAAAAAAAAACTCACATCCGCAGTGTCTGTGCAATACTTTTAATATAACATATTAACACATGGACTTAGCACCTCAACTAACACCTTCAAAGAGGACAAAACAAAATAAAATAAATACTAAAATTAAATCAAATGACATAAAATCATCTAACAGATAAAAACAATAAACTAGTAATACTGAAATAAAGGTTTAAATCAATATTATTTAATCCTGTATTCCTTAATGTTTCTCATTTTAAAATGAACATAATTTCCTTTTACAGTGGATATAAAAAAAGATTACACACCCCTGTTAAAATGCCAGGTTTTTGTGATATAAAAAAATGAGACCACAATAAATTATTTCAAAACTTTTCCCACCTTTAATGTGACCTATAACCTATACAATTCAATTGAAAAACAAATCTGTTAGGGGAAAAAATAAAAAGTGCACAATAAGCTGGTTGCATAAGTGTGCACACCCTTAAACTAATATTTTTATTACTAATACTATTATGTAACAGAATGGCACATACGCTTAACAAACCTCCTTCATCGAATTGTCGTTCTCATATGAAACTAAATTCCTGTTTTTCAAATTCAATTTTCTATATGTACCTTTAACTACCTCAGTCTTATAACCTGCATTTAAAAAATTCTGAATAATTTCAGGAGCTTCAGTTAAAAAAAAATCATGCCTTTCACTACAAATCTTTCTAAGTCAACACACCTTCATAATACAGAGCTGTTAAACACGAGTAGGTTGACAGGATATTGCATGTAAAGGGTGTATCCTGTTTACCTTTAAAAACAGGAGCTATAATTTAGGAATACAGTTAAAATTCACCAATGCCATGCAGTGCTGCCTAAACAAACTCGCAGAATCAAATTTAAAACCACATTGTAACAGACAATTTGGTATGAAATAAATTAAGTCCTGAAATATCTACCAACATAGTGACAGAATAAGAGGGCATAACATTTACAATAATGTCTGTAGGATCAGTACCAAGAATTTCAACTGTATCAGAAAAATGCCTTATATTCTGCTACATTTGTGGTTCTGATAAAAAGGGGAGGGGGTGGATAGATAGGCCTATAGCTAAGCAAATGTAGGATGGTGACTTAGATGTACTGCAAGTGATTGATCTGGATCAAAATTTAAGTTTGGGTAGGGAGGAAACCATAATACAGCAGCAATGGTTACAAAAGAAAACTAAGTTTATTTTAAAAATTTGATGTTTAAAGCCTACATGATTAAATGACAAATGTTTAAAAGTTTATTGTGGTATTATTAGTTAATTTATTGGTTTTATTCACTGGATGATATTATCATCTAATTTAGTTTTAGAATCTATTTATGTTACCTTGGTTTTTATACTCCTTGAAGGTGTTATGTGTTAGTGTATTAAATGCACCGACCGCATGGACACCACAGTCCGCATGGACACCACAGTCTTGACTTTGTATTTTCTTTTTGTTATTCAATACTCTGCCCCACATTATTCATCACAGTTCAGAAACAAATATCTAGTCAACCTTCATAGTCCTACAGTATCACCTACAAGCTACAAGTCTGCATATAAGTGTAAACAGAATGACATGTTATTTACCCAATGCTAATAATTAACACTGAAGAAACCTTCTAAGCAGTACAATTCCAGATGATACTACAATTCAAGTAGCGCAATATATAAAATACCTTGAAGTAACAAAAGACTAGGACTTGAAGCCTGTACACATAACAGCAAACTGCCTTTGAGCAACAACCAGTTTAGACTTAGCAGAGAACAAAATAATCAACACAAGCATTATCTAAATTACTATTCTTCCCAAAACCACATTAAGCAGCATTATTCTTGCAAACACTGCAACAAAGTGGAAATCGCTTATAACAAAACCACCAGATTGATAGCTGATAAATGTCATTCCATCAGTGTACAGCCTTCAAAAAATATGACTGGCCTTCACTCTAAACAAGAGTTCAGCTCTTCCAAATAAACAATGTACATAAAATATTTTACAAAACTCCCTTGTCAAACCTACAAACCTAGTAAACAAAAGAACAGCAATAAGAACTCTCAAACTTGCTACTAACTTTACTCTTCAAAGGTAACTACCCGTATCCCTCTGAATACCCAAGTGTCACAGCAAGGGTTGAGTGAGGTAAGTGACTGCCCCAGAAAAAAATGCTGTTAGAGGGCACAAAGGTCACTGCTGAGGAGATGCCAATCAGTCCCTGTCAACAGTGCAAGAAATCAGTTAAGCATCCATGATGGCAATAATTGGGGTAGAAATGCAGTGTTTGTCTTGCTGCAGTGGTGAATGGTTTCAGACTTGCTGTTAAGAAAATGTATATTTCTGTTGTGCTCCTTGTTAAATGTTTGATTTTCTGGTAAATGAGCAAACACTACAGTAAGGCAATAATGGCAGACATCAGAGTTTCAGTCTAACTGTTCAGAAAATGAATGTTGATGCAAAATCTGTTAACTTTTTAAGTGAACTGCAGAATGTCCCTGTTCGGCCTTATATTACAGTAAGCAAAGCAATAATACCATACATCAGCATTTTAGACTTACTGTTCAGAAAATACTTCTTAATGCAAAATCTATAGTTCTGTTAACTTTTTAAGTGCACTGCAGACCATCTCTGATTTTGTCTTGTGTGTGTGTCTTAAAAAGTTATGGAAATGAGGGATTCAAGCTGTATTGTTCTTATGTATTTCAAGGTGTAGTGTGCTGTAAATACCCTTGTATGTGTCCGTGTGTGTGTGCACGTGCGTGTGTTCACTTTCTCACCTGACAGTCCCTTGATCAGCGGGAGTCTTCCTCATCTAGCCTTAACCAATTTGAATTTGAGACCACTGCAGTAGAATGACATTAAAAGAATCTTTATTCTTCGCTTTCTAGTACACATTCCACAGAAATCATATCTACCCAATCCATATTCTTAATTTATCAAACTACGTTCCAGGCACTGAGGTGATGCTACACATTGCAAATATACAATATAATTAAAGTTAATGAAGGCACTTTACAAAAACTATACAGACAAATGTAATATTCTGACAATGATACTGTTATTAGGCATATTTTTCCGTATACCCAGCAACTGCAAATAATACACAAGTCTGCAGACTACAGACTTTAAAGAATACAGTTAATTTGTATTCAGCTCAAACCAAAAGCAATCTGCAAAACATCAGAGAAAAATTCTTTTACTTCACCATAAACTTGAAAACAATTTCTTACTTGGTTTATTCCTTCAGAATATTTACACTATCTCTCCTACCCCTTGGACAGAGGTGCTCAGGGTGACTGCTAAGAGAGGGGTAGGAGTTTGAAACAGGGTAACTAGAGTCAGAATTCATTGATGCAATCATAATTTTAGAAGAGTCTTGCAGACCTTGGATGTTCTTCTTTGTACCTGCAGTGGATCAGATGTATATAACCGCTGTATGCTTAAAATCCACTGAAAAATTATCATGCAAAATTTTGCAAAGCATACCATCAACCCCCATGGTCCTTAGGGGAAAGGTTGGTTCTGATGATCTGAGAAGGAATATTAGATACCTTTTGCTGAAGTGGATAGGATCTTGTATGTGGATTAGCAGGCTTTGCATGAAATTGTCCCTAGACTGCAGTCTATGAATGTGAGTAGGTTTAATGGCTCCATTTAGAACACTGCAGTGATGTCTTTCCATATCACTGTTACAGTATTCTTTGCAATAGGGATCCCCCTGTCAAGGGTGGCCTGACATCCAGCCCATATAAAAAAAAAACCTTTAGGTTGTAATGGGTACATGTCACATGTATGGTCCACATGCATGGCATAGGGCATAAAGGTAATGTCTGGATGTACCATCCCCAGAACTTTTTTGCTGCCAGTCTGAACACCATCTTCAATCATCAGTCTAAATGCTCGTTCGTCTGGTAGTTACCTAACTGCTTTAGATAAGTGCCCCATTGGTTTTTTTTTTTTGCCTTGGTGTCATTGTCGGTTTCATGTGATCCAAAAAAGGGAAATGCCAGATTCCCCATAAAGATGGTCACAAGCAGTGTTTTTTGTTTTGCTTAGGCACTTCCCTTGACAGTATGTCTTGTGAAATTTGTCATGCTTTTGTCCCGAAGATGTTGCATAGTCAGCTTACTTTCCTGGCTATTTACTTAGAGAACCAATGACTCAAACTGTTGGCTAAAGACAGTATGGAAGTATCTTCCTGGCCTCAGGGTCAGCCATCTGCAAGGAAAAAGACCAAGAAATCTCGGTTGGATTCTTCGGCTGTACCTTCTCCACAGGACATCTCTCGAGGCTGGTGAAAACCCAGAGGATTGTCCAGTTTCCTTCTCAGATTCCTCTTGAGCGACCGCTTTGGAGACCGTCATGGATCAGACTCCACGCACATCAATGGAAGCCTTGCATATGTCCACTTCAGATGTACAGGGGTAACCATGGTTAATAATTACTGATGGGCCTAGTGGTATTCCTCAGACATTAGTGAGGGAAGAGGCTCCAACTACAATAATAATCTCATCAGGGGTCAGAGCTCCTAAACTGTTTAAGACTGACATCCCACCTAAAAAGAAACCGAAAACTAAACACATTTCACCTGCCCCTAAAGATCCTCAGAGTGAATTGCAAAACTTCACTCAAGACCTGTTTAATGTCCTTATGACTCTTAAGCCTCCACAGTGGGTTTCTGTTCCTGCTCCTCCTTGGTCTTCTACCCCTCTTAAAAGGCCCAGGGAGCAGGATTCCTCTGATGATGCTGATTCTGATGAAGAGTCCCTGACTTATTCTTCTCAGATTCCTTCTCCACTTTCCTGACTCTCCTTTTGAAGAGATTTTGTTTGGTGACACTATTTCCAGAATTATGGAATTTTTCAAATGGGACTGTGCTCAGGTGTCTGATACTCAGAAGAGGTACAATGAGCTTCTACAAATGGAGTCTCCTAGACTCTATGGTGGTGGTCCTGTTCTTGTTGCCTTGCTGAATGTTTTTGCCACTGCTTCACAGGCTCCTGAATCCCAATCCCCTGCTCCCAAAAAAATGACAGGTTTTATAAAGTGCCAAATGAGTACAAGTTTCTTTTTAAGTGTCCCACTGCTGACCTTTCTGTAGTGTCAGTTGCTTCTGATAAAACCTCCACATTGTTGCCTTCCACTAAGTTGCTTCCATCTGATAAGGATAGCAGAACCATGAAGAGAGTGGGTAAGAAGGTGTATACTTCTGCTACCCTAGCCTTTAGAGCTGTTAACTATCAGATGCATATGACCAGTTATGTCTTAGCTCTTTTTTCTCAAGCCTGTCAAGCTATTTCAGATCTTCCTGATTCTGAGGGAAGGCCTCTGCTTTTGCCTTGCTAGGGGCATCCTCCTAAGTAGCTCACCATTCCAGTAAATGCAGCTATGATGCAGCTGATGCTTCATCTAGGGCTGCTGCTTTTAGATCTGTTTTGAGGAGGTATTCCTGTCTCAGACTTCTGCTTTTACCCGATGATGTCACACCTAAACTGATGGGTGCTCCTGTGGATAATAATCATTTGTCTGGTGCTGATTCTGTGGAGCTGTTTAAGTTCCGGTAAGAAAAGGGCAAGGCCTTACAGGAGTTGAAGCATATTTTTGTTTTCCCCTGTGCCAAAGTTTCAGAGGAATTATCTTAACAAGCTTGCCTTTGTCCATCGACAGTTTCACCCTCCCCAAAGGTAAAAACAGTGGTAGAAGGGTTCCCCCTTCTAAGGCTACCCAAACATCTTCTACTAAGAAGCCTCCTTTTCCTGACACAGCAGGTGCTGTCTGACTATCCTTGCCCTGTTTTTTCTCAGGCACATTCCTCTTTCTCTATATCTTTCTCTCCTTTCCTGTTTAGCTAAATATCACTCAAGACTCCTGAGTTCTTTCCATAATTTGGCAGGATTATTGCACAGTTTGGAAATTTCTTCCCCCCTTTTTGGCCATTCCTCAGCCTCCTCAGGAGCAATTGCCCCTTTTTTTCCGGAGGTGCTTCATGGCCTGTTGGATCGGGGAACGATTCAAGAAGTTCCAACTCCTTAAGGGGGGGGTTACTCCAGAATGTTCTTGGTCCCCAGGAAAGAAGGCTCCTGGAGACTCATTCTGGATATATCACAGCTAAATACCTTTTTGAAGGTTCCTTCCTTTCAGATGCTGTCCCTTCAAACCTTGTTGACCCCTGCTGCTTCCTCAGGCTTTCCTAGTTTCCCTGGATCTCAAGGATGCTTACTTACACATTCCTATTCATCCCCTTTTCAGGAAATGTTTATGTTTCTCTGTTGCTTTCTAGCATTTTCAATTCTCTCCTTTGCCCCTTGGCCTCTCTAGTGACCCAAGGGTCTTCAACACATGCCTCGCTCCTGTGATTCCTTTCTGCAGGTTGAGGGGAATACCAGTCTATTCCTTACCTGGGCAACCTGCTTATTCAGGCCTGCTCTCCAGAGGTCTTACATCAGCATCTATATTTTGCTATTTCTCTCCTATAAATCTTAGGGTTTACTGTAAACAACAGTCATTCAAGATTCCTTCTCAGGATCATGTTTTTCTGAGATGCAAGATCCATACTGTTCCAATGGTGCCATCCCTGCCTTCTCCCAAAGCTTGAACTCTCATTGCTTTCCTTCAATCCCTTCTTCCTCTGGCTTCATTTACAGCCACAGAATTTCTAAGGACACTGGATTTCATGGCTTCCACCATTCATATGCTCCCTCTAGCCAAACTCCACATGAGAAAGCTCCAGTAGTTTCTAAAGTCACTTTGGCTTCAACATGCTCATTCCTTTACATTTCCTAGTTTCTCTATTTCCATTCCTCAAGCTGGAACTTCAGTGGTGGATTTATCAGTTGTCCCTCAACCTAAGGCTTTCTTTTCAACCTCCACTCTCCTCTCAGGACCTTTTCACAGATGCCTCAGATGTGGGATGGGGGGGGGGGTACTTCGGTCCTGTGAAAGTGCAGGGTCTTTGGTCTCTTCAACAAATGAAAGCCCATATCAATGTCAAAGAGATAACAGCTCTTCTGCTGGTCTTCAGCCTTTTCATTCTCTTTTCTTTCCAGGGCCCCTCAAGATTCACACGGACAATACCGCAGTGATGTGGTATGTCAACATGTAAGGGGGGACAAGGTCTTATCTCATATGCATGTTTGCCCTTCAGGTTTTGGATCTAGCTATCCAGTATCAGGTGACCCTTCAGGCAGTTCACATTCCCTCAGATCAGAACATAGTGGCAGATTCTCTGAGCAGGTCCATAACACTATCTCATGAGTGGATGCTTCACAGGGATGTGTTTATGGACAATGTCCAAAAGAGGGGTACTCCTCAAGCAGATCTATTTGCCTCCCCTCTGAATAGACAACTTCCTCTATTTTGTGCCAGTATCCACGCCATCTGGCCTGGAAGGTGGATGTCCTCTCTTGTTTTTGGAAGAGGATGTTTCTTATGTCCCCCTCCACCCATTACAAAATCATGTTCAAGATTAAATAGGAAGCTCCCAAAATCTTGCTGGTGACTCCGTTTTGGCCCAAACAGCATTGGTTCTCTCTTCTTCTGCATCTAGCCAAGGGTAATCATCATAAGTTACCTCACAGGGTGGACCTACTCACAAAAGACAAGGGGTCCCTCTCATCCATCTGCACCTGTCTACTCTTCAATTGACATTGTGGGTGATAGGGTTTTGATCCCCCTCAGACACCTTTTTTCTGAGGATGTGCTCCAGATCTTGCAGGAGGCCAGGAAACACACTACTATGAAATATTACTTATCCAAATGGTGTCTTTCTCTTAATCTGAATTCACTTACTGTGTATGTTCCTTTGGTTCTCTGTTGTGTGACTTGCTCAGTGCTGGGTTGGCATACTCTTCTGTTAAGGCTCATCTATCAGCTGTCTCTGCTTGTCTGACTCCCCCTTTAGCCTCTAGATTTGAGGTGAAGCAGTGTCTTAAACATGTAATTCACATTAGGCTTCCCAGGAAGCCTGTTCCTCCTTCCTGGGACCTTAATTTTGTTTTAGAAAAATTAACTCAGACTCCTTTTGAGCCTGCAGCTTCAGCTTCCTTACAGCATTGTTCTTGGAAGATTGTTCTTCTTTGGGCTCTTACTTATGCAAGATAGGTGTTTGAGCTGTAAGCCCTTATGGCCGTTCCTCCTTTTTTAGTTTTTCACAAGGACAGGGTGTGCCTTCATACTAAACCATATTTTATTTCCAGGGTGATTAAAGAGTTTACTCTTAATGAGTCTATTCATTTACCCACTATTTTCCCTTCTATGCAGTCTGCTAGTGAGCAGATTTCTCACTCCTTGGATTTGCACAGAAGACTCAGCTATTATTTGGATAAGACTAAAGCTCTTTGTAAATCTGAACAGCTTTTTGTTTCTTTTCATCCTAAGTCTTTAGATTCTGCTGTTTCCAGGCAAACTATTTATTCTTGGATATCTAAAGCCATGTCTTTTTGCTACTCTTTTAATGAGAAGAGCCTTCCTTCTTCTGTTAAGGCTCATTTTACTAGGGCTGTGGTTTCTTCTTGTGCATCTGTCAAGGGTTTGGATACCAATTCTATTCCTAAGGCAGCTACCTGGACTTTCTTCCCTGCTGATGAATAACAGGCTGGAAGGTTTAGAGGCCAAGAACAAGTTCAGCTGATGACAAGCAACGGTGGAACAATGTAGTTCACTCAAAGGTACCAAAACACTGTGATGACTTGACTTAATGCTGGAAATGGACTGATGCCAGCAACATCAATGCTGAATGCTCCAGGACAGAGTAACTGTGCATCCACAGTGACACTAAAAAGACACTGCTAAAATCAAGAATGAATCTAGTACCTGGCATCAGCAACAAGATCATCTGCACTCAGTGTCAGTGCCTGCTGCATTGATGTCAAAATAGTCAATGATAACAGTTGCATTCACATGTGATAAACAGTGTCAAAATGGGTTCCAATGTCACAGCCAAAGGAGATGGCAACCTTGTGGCTAACACTAGTTAAAGAACTGTGGCACTAAGATTAAATGGGGAGTTTGGAGATTGGGATGGACACCAGTATGGTCCCTACCAACCTGCGTATCAGCAGAAGTAATGGCAAGACAGGGGGCACGTCTGGGTGCAACTGGCCAAGAAGATGAAGATATAGTAAGAAAGCATTTCTCTCAGCAAATTGTACTATCACCACAGTCAGACTCAGTTAAACCATCAGTTACACTCACCATCATCTTTGACAGAAAGTGGATCTCCTCTTTGTTTTACCATGGAAGAAGGCTGACAATCAGCCTTATGGAAGAAAAAGACTGGGAATTGGGAGATGGAGTACAGGAACTCACCAGATTCCTGATAAACCAATAAAGTCTGTTCAATTAAATACTACATAAAAACACTGTTGCACTACTAAAGCCACCAACAGGAAATAAAGTAAAAGTAAAAATAAAATATCCTTGGTAAGCCACCATGGCTAGAAAGAACCATTGTAAAAATATAACTTTAATCTCCAAATAAAAACAAGGGTAAAAGAATGGAGCACAAAATTAACTGCTGATAAGCACTTTCAGCTGTATTAGCCTTCTTCAGATCGTAATTCTCATTCGTGCTCCTATTTTACTTAAGATCCTAGTTAGCCAATCACTATTACAAATTCAGTGCACACCCTGCTAAAGGTGCTGCTTATTACAGAAATTTTCATAACACTTTCATACCTGTGTAAAGAATTACAAAATGTTTTGAAGGTGACAGTGAAGACCTATGCTTGAGATGAAAGAAAACAATATTATGACAGGAAAATGTCACCCAACTTTTTCCAGCAGTAAGTAAAAGGATTATGACAATATACAGTGGATATAAAAAACTGTACACACCCCTGTTAAAATGCCAGGTTTTATGATATAAAAAAATGAGACCACAATAAATAATTTCAAAACTTTTCCCACCTTCAGTGTGACCTATAACCTGTACAATCCAATTGAAAAGCAAACAAATCTGTTAGGGGAAAAATTAAAAAAATAAAAAAAAAAACATATAATAAGCTGGTTGCATAAGTGTGCATGCCCTTAAATTAATACTTTGTTGATGTACCTTTTGATTTAATTACAGCATTCACTCTTCTTGGGTAGGAGGCTATTAGCATGGCCCATCTTGACATGGAAATATTTGCCCACTCTTCCTTGCAAAAAGCTCCAAATCTGTCAGATTGCGAGGTCATCTCTTGTGCACAGCCCTCTTCAGGTCACCCCACAGATTTTCTATTGGATTTAGGTCTGTGCTCTGGCTGGGCCATTCCAAAACTTTAATTTTCTTCTGATTAAGACATTCTTTTGTTGATTTGGATGTATGCTTGGGGTCAGTGTCATGTTTAAAGGTAAAATTCCTCCATCTCCAGCTTTCTAGCAGACATCTGAAGGTTTTGGGCCAAAAGTGACTGGTATTTGGAACTGTTCATAATCCCCTCACCTTGACTAAAGCCCCAGTTCCAGCTGAAGAAAAGTAACCCCAAAGCATGATACTGTCACCACCATACTTCACCGTGGGATGGTGTTCTTTTGGTGATGCAAAGTGTTGTTTTTGTACCAAACGTGCCTTTTGGAATTGTGGCCAAAAAGTTCAGCCTTGGCCTCATCAGACCATAACACTTTTTCCCACATGCTTTTGGGAGACACAATGTATTGTTTTGCAAATTTTATCCAGGCCTGGATGTTCTTCTGTGTAAGAAAAGGCTTCCGCCTTACAACCCTATCCCAGAGTCCAGACATATGGAGACTACAGGAGATTGTTGTCACATGTAGTACATAACCAGTACTTGCCAGAAATTCCTGCAGCTCCTTCATTGTTGCTTAGGTCTCCTGGCAGCCTCCCTGACCAGTTTTCATCTCGTCTTTTCATCAATTTTGGAGGGACGTCCAGTTCTTTGCAACATCGCTGTTGTCCCATATTTTCTCCACTTTTTGATGACTGTCTTCACTGTGTTCCATGGTACATCTAATGTTGTGGAATTTTTTTTATACCCCTCTCCTGCCTGATACCTTTCAACAATAAGATCTCTTCTGATGCTTTGTAAGCTCTCTGCGAACCATGGATTTTGCTGTAGCAGGTAACTGAGTAAATGTCAGGAAAATCCTAGGACAGCTGAACTTTGTTTGGGTTAATCAGTATCTCTTCAATTGATGGCAGGTGTGTACCCAAGAAGGCTGACCATTGTAATTAAATCAAAAGGTGCTTCAACAAAGTACTAATTTAAGGGTGTGCACACTTACACAACCAGCTTATTGTATGTTTTTTACTTTTTATATTTTTTCCCCTAACAGATTTGTTTGTTTTTCATCTGAATTGTACAGGTTATATAGGTGGGAAAATTTTTGAAATGATTTATTGTGGTCTCATTTTTTATATCACAACAAATGGCATATTATCAGGGGTGTATATGCTTTTTATAGCCACTGTACATAAAAAAATGAAAGAATTTTACTTGCAAACCAATGATTTTTAAAAGAAAAGCAGTAAGGCTTTCAATAAAACATAGCACATCTGTTCTACAAATGGTTATAACATTCGAAGAAGACAAATTCTACACAATTATTTGCCAACATAACTAAAAGGTAGGGATGTGCGTGCAAGTGTGAGACAGAGATACAGAAAGGTACATAGTTTACTCTATGTGGCACATCTTACAGCAACAAATGCATTGAAATGCCATAGTTTATATTCACTGCTACAAACCTGCCCATCATATATCATATGATCCAATGTAATTTAATGTACCCTGAGAACATTAATTTGAAAAAGTAAATTGCTGCATGAGTTACATACAGTTAAAGTACATACCTCTGTATGTAGCAAAGGTCAAGTTTATGTTACTTTATCTACACATTTAAAAATAAAAGACAGTGAAGGAAAATAATTAAAATGACTAACAGAATAAAATCAAAATAATGGTGAGAAGTGTACTTAACGAAACAAAAAAGGTTTTTAGGACCCCCACTCTGGCCACAGAAGCCCACACCAGAAATTCACAAAATAGTGAGTTCCTCAAGTTCAGCACCTTGTAGAGAAGGACTGTTATCCAGAATATTCTAGGCACATCTTGGGAAAGACTAGGAGCCCTTCACCAGCCAAGAAGAGAGCACAAATTGTCTGATCGGGTGACAGCAGCCTCTGCAAATAGACAGGATTCAGAATGTGGTGCTAGTAACTTCTTAGAGTTAGACTGCGAACATACTAAGCATGTGCAGACTCTGCAAAAGCAGTCCATATGTTCGTAGTACGGAGTACCCAATAGAAATCTGGCAGTTGATTTCTGAATACTGTGATGACAGTCACAGTCAGTATCTGGAAGTTAAAAACAAAAGGTATTGCAGTTATACAAGGAGGAAACACAGACTGGATAACCAGACTAAGGACCTTATATTTGGAGCAGGTGTTTAATTTGAGCAATATTCCTTAGACTGAAGCAGATGTTTTTCATGACTTCTGTCACGTGGTCCTTCATCGATAGAAACTCGTGAAAAATAATGCCCAGACTGTTTACTATTACACTGAAATCTATCCCCCCATAAAACAATCATGGAGAAAGACAAAAAGATGCATAGCACCTGAAAGACACATGTACAATTAACACCTCCATTTTGAAAGAACGGATTTTCTGTCTGTTAACTATCATCTTAAACAGAGACATTATTCATAGCTTCTAAGGCATCTGTAGACATATTTCCTAGAAGAGATTAAGAGGTACCTCGTAGTCTAATCTTTGGAACAATAATAACCCAACCATCTATTCCTAATAGGAAACGCAAAAACACTCTCTTTCCTCCTCCAAATTATGAAACAACTCTGACCCAGAAAAAACACTGACTGTGGCACACAAAAGGCAAACAGCAAAGCAAGTTTTAGTCTTTATTCTAGCGCTTCGGTGTCTCCACCTTCAAGGAATATCAAACAGTAAAAAATACATATGTTTTTATACCACACACAATTAATTACAATCACTCACTAATTAAGCAATAAGCCATCCCTTAAAGTAAACACTTCCAATTTATTTCATTATTTAAACCATTAGGTACTAAAGTTCTATATTTTAGAATATAAATACTTTCTTTATATAATAACTTATGTTTTCAATATATTTTCATCATTATATAAACATTCCACATTTTCTAAAATTGCGCCTTGTAATAAAGTAGTGTCACTATTATGTAACATTTTAAAATGTAAGGCAATTACTTTATCTTCCCTCATATTTCTGATATCTCTCATATGTTCCATAAATCTGATATGAAATTCACGTTTAGTCCCCCCATATAGTATAACAGACATGGGCACCTTAATGCATATACCACCCCTTTACTTCTACATGAATAGGTGCCTCTGGGTTCAAATTTAACTCCATTCATACTATCAAACGTATTCACAATATTTGCACACACACTGCACCTATTACAGCATAGTGTTCCTCTAACTGAAGGTGCATTTGGTACACTCATAACCGGCATACAAAATCTGCCATGTACTACCATGTCTTTCAAATTTCTTCCCCTTTTGTAGGAAATAAAAAGGTTTTCTAGGTAAAATATTCGCCAAAAACCTATCTTCCAACAAATCCTTCCAATAATATTCTATTGAAGCCGTTACCTCCTCACTTTTACTGTTGTATACAAATACATAGTAGACTGAATCTACTTCATTTTTATCTGTTGTTCTATATCCGTGCATCTGATTCATACCTCTTTCCTTACATCTATTATTACTACTACTTACATTTTTATCTATATTTGTCTCTTCCCATATTCTGGTTTGGGCTTCCTGCAAAATAACTGGGTCATAACCCCTTTTTAGAAACATATGATTGGTCTGCTCCATCTCTTTCATCAATAGACTCGTATCACTGCACAATCTTGAAATACGTACCAACTCCCCATAGGGTAATGCTTTCAAGACATAGGGTGGATGACAACTTGTGGCATGCAAATATTGGTTACCATCAACAAAATTCCTATGAATATTTGATGAAATAATTCCACTTTCCTTCCCTTCCAAAATAAGGTCTAAATATACCACTTTATTTCCCTTCTGAAGTCCATCAAATGACACACCAAAACGATTTCTGTGCATATCCAGTATAAACTCATCTACTTCATCTCTACCCCCTTCACACACAGATATTAAATCATCAATAAAACAGAAATAAAAATCAACATATTTCTTCATAAAATTCAAATTAAATAAAAACTTAATCTCAAAAAAAGACATGAAAAGGTTAGCATACATGGGGGCAAATGCTGCCCCCATTGCAGTACCTTGTTTCTGTCTATACAACACATCAAAATAAAAATAATTATTCTTCAAACTAAAATTCACCATGTCAGCTACAAAACTAGAGAAGGGGCTATCCCCCAGGAAGAATGCAATCGCCTCCAGACCACTTGACATCCATGTCAAACTACAAAAACTAAGTGACTATCTCCCCCAGGGGAACAGACCATCGTTATGTTTAATAGAGGTGTATAAGCTCTTGACATCCATGACAACTACAAAACTAGAGAAGGGACTATCTCCCAGGAGGAATGCAATCACCTCCAGACCATCGTTATGTTTAATAGAGGTGTATAAGCTCTTGACATCCATGTCAACTACAAAACTAGAGAAGGGGCTATCTCCCAGGAGGAATGCAATCGCCTCCAGACCATCGTTATGTTTAATAGAGGTGTATAAGCTCTTGACATCAGCCACCAACCAATACTTGTCCTTATTCCAAACTAACAGGGGAACTCAAAAATCGAAACTATCCTGTATATAAGCTGGAGATGTTAAAACATAAGGTAACAGCATTTTATGTAGCAATAAACCTATATTATGTAAAAAATATCTGCAAGCAGAAATAATAGGTCTACCAGGTGGTTCTTCCATACTTTTATGTACTTTAGGTAGACAAAATAAAACAGCTATCTCACTGTTATGGTTAAACAACCTGTCCGTAATGTCTTTCTCAGTAAAATAACCTAACCTGACACTTCTAGCCAACATTTTTTCATATTCAGCTACTGCTTGCTCATATTTATTCCTGTTACATTTTTCATATGCATCAGCATTCTCTAAATGTTCCATGCACATATTATAATATTGTAATGTATTCATAATTACTATCTTGTTCCCTTTATCTGAAGGTTTTATTACTATATCCTTTCTATTTCCTAATACTTTTAAAGCTTGCCACTCTTTTAGAGTTAAATTATAAGATATCTCATATCTATTCACCAATACACTATCACAAATATTTTCACCCCCAAATCCTATCATGGAGCCAAACTCTGAAATGTGTGAATTTTCAAAAGGTGGCATAAACTTGTTAAATGTTGGTGTAGTTGCTACATCAGTTCCACAATATGCATTAGGAGACATACTGTCATCATTGTTATTTTCATACATTTCCCCAGCTTCTTCAAAACAGGAAAAAAAAACTATAGTCAGATTCATTAGACAGAGAATTGTTATTTTCTACATTATCATTTCTTAAAACCTTTGCAAAATCATACTTCAAATATACTTTCCTTAAAAATCTAAACATTTCTTGCTTCACTATATGTCCACTAGGTAACACAGTAGGCACAAATTTGAGCCCTAAATTTAATAGACACTTGTTCCTGTGTTAAACTACATTGAGACAAATTTAATAATAAACCTGGTTTGGTACATAACTTACCACCTGAACCTTTTGTTGTAATATTGTCCATTATTTTGCCCTTGTTTAAAACCTGTCCTGTAACCTCTCTCTGGGTTACCAGCGTTTATCCCAAAGTTTTTATTTCATTTCTGCCCCTGCCGACACTGTTGCTGGTGCTGCTGCTGTACTCCCTGGTTCTGAAAAGTCTGTATATGTTCTTCTGGTCGTTGCGGCTGGGGTAACTCAGGAAATTCTTCACTTATGTCTGTTTCATAACGACTCTCCTCTCCGGATGAAACAAACGAGGTTGAAGCAATGCTTTTAAATTTCACGTGCTGACGTCTTCAGTTCCCGGCTTTCCGATTGGTAGAATATGAGAAAGCAAGCCCAGCCGAATATTCACTGATGTCTCTCGTTAATTTGGACTTTTTTTGTTCAACAAGTTCAGCCTCCAGTGAGAGTAACTTCTTATTAGTCCCTTCCAAAAAAACATTAATACTTTGTGCATTCATGGAGCTGCTGATTGTTTGAGATAAAACCGCCAGTTCCTGTCTTAATTTCTTATGTTTTATTTTGTCTCTCTCCAGCAAAATGTGTACCCATTCAATCACACATTTATGTTAAGCCTTAAACCATCTATTCCTAATAAGTTGCTTTAGCGGCAAGTATGTACCTAGTGAACAACAACAGAGCTAATACTGAGCCCTGCCACTCTTCACTCCTAGAGGGGATTCTGAAGGAAAAAGTCATTCTTTCCAGCATTCCCTCTGAGTGATCTGACAAATTGAGAACTAGTCAATGACTGTGGCTAAAATGTCAAAGTTGAACCACAGCCAGTCAACCAAGACTTCATGATAGATCATGTCAAATGCAGCCAAAAGATCAAAAAGGAATATAATTGCACAATGCCTATATACCTCACCAAAAGTAGATCATTTCCAAGTACTGTGAGGGTCCTAAAATAAGACTGAGAAAAATCAAAGGAGTTATCAGTTAACAAAAACTAAAGATAGGCACAGTCTACCTTCTTTACAGTCTTATAAATAAAGGAAAAGTTAAAGATGGATCCATAGTTTACCAGAATATCTTGTTCGAAGTCTTCCTACAACTGCTTCCTTGACAACAAATAGAAAAAAATATGCATCCTTTAATAAATGCTGCAGATTCTGGAAAAATGTTATGAATAACTGCAGTCAGATAAGAATAAATAACCTTTGGAAGTCCTGGATTCAGTCTTAATGATGTGGAGTGCATAGCTGAAACTAACTATGTAAGCTAAGAAGATATAGACTGAAACCTTGTCCAACGGCAGTCATAAATTTTCCATCTTAACTATGCAAAGATCCACTACAGGTAGTCTTTGCAGTAAACCGGTTGATCTGAGCAATTTATCAGCTAAGCAGATACCATCATTCTCACATCATGATGGTGTAAAATCTTTATGCTTAGTAACAGACTAGATTGCACAGTCTGTCAATCTATAAGTAAAACAAATTAAAATACTGTCAGCTAATTCAATGTCAGAGAGATCTCAAAGGACAAATACTTTGCACCTTAAGAGTGATACCTGACAGGTAAATAAGAATAATGTTCATCCAAAGTACATCCTACTAACAGATCAGCATGTCTCCATCTGCAATACAGCCTCTAAAAAACAAGGTAAGTGGTCAACGTACAACAGTCACAGGTCCCAGTCAACACAGGACAGAAAGCGAGTCCTATCTAAATGACACTGTAGATGACATACCCATTTACAGGACATGACTGGGTGCCATGCCTAATTGCTAGTCATATGTGATTGATACTTTAATATGCAAGAACAAATATTTGATTTATTTGATTTATGCTTAAGCCTAAGAATGCAGTTTTCTCCATGATACAGCTGATACAGAATTTTAAGAGTGAAAATAAGTTTTTACAGTTACTGTTTTAATGGAAGTTTGATAATCAGCTGAGCTTAGCCAGAAGAAGATATATTGTGACACCATGTAGGCTCAGGTCCAGTGAGATTCCAGATACATGATGGGTAGGAGTAGGAAAGATTAGGTAGTACTAAACCCCCCCCAGCAGTGGAAACTGGTTCTTAGGATTTGATTTGAAATGTGACTGACTGTGCAATCTAGTCTATCTCATTCTTTGGAGTTGCCCTTCAAGACAGGCAATACTTACAGGCTCCCACCTGGGTGTAGTACAGTTAATGTTTGCGTCAGTGGATGACAGGATTGCCTCAATGCGACTAGGAGATGCAGTAACAAAAAGTGAGAGTTGTTTGTGCATACATATCCAACTGATATTATACGTACATCTTTGCCAAAGACCATAGGGGTACTTCCTGACAGTCTCTGTAGTCCTACTGAAGGGCTGTGGCTGACCAAGTTTGCGGACGACTGCAAACTGGGTGCTATAATAGAGTCTCCGGCCAACATGGAGATCCTCCAGAAGGGCCTAAATGAGACTGATGCATGGTGTCAAAGCCATGGTCTCAAGCTAAATGCAAACAAATGGAAAAAACAGAGTACCCACATACTACAACATAGAAGGTAATCTCCTGAAATCTGAAGACAAGATAAGGGATCTAGGGACCCAAGTAGATAGCCAGCTTTCAATTGATAACCATGTTGCCAAAGTGGTTAGAAAATCCTTCTATGTGACCCATATGATCATGAAAGGGTTTGCATCAAGATCTAAGGATGTAATGGTGCCCCTCTACTCTTCCCTCATCAGACCCATTATTGAGTACAATGCACCAATTGGAATGAACTTGGCTAGACATCTCCAGCAGCTGGAGAGACCACAGAGGTACCTAACCAAGAGAATTACTGGCCTCAAACAGTTGCCCTATGCAGCATGAGTGAAAAAGCTAAGACTGTTCTCTGTTGCATACCGCTTTCTCAGACGCGATCTCTGTCTAATGTACAGAGCCATGTCCAACCCAGAATTGTTGAACATGCTCCATCTTAGCAAAACCAAATCTACTCGAGCTACATGCTCTAGGGATATAAACCTCAACACAACAATGAATAGAACATGCTAGAGGGATAGATTCCCTTTGCAGAGACTTCCCTTACTATGGAACAGGGTCCCGATCTACATAAGACAGAGCTCCTCACTATCACTCTTCAAGAGGAACCTTGATGAGTGGATGTGTAACAGAAAGTTCACACCGGGGATAACACCAACAGCACTACTAGATAGGGGGCCAAGGGTACTAGCTGCTAGTACAAGGGTCTAGGGAACTACTAAAGGGGCGGTGAATACCACACAATGTGGCTGGGCTAATATATGCCTTCAGGCAGATAGCTCAGTACCAACCTATGAACCTATAAATGCTGATGTAGGGATTGATAAAGAGATGCAATAGGAAGATGCAACAGAACTTTCTATAGAATGCCCACAGGAAATGGAAATGGAAAACAAAACATGTGCCCTCAGTTTAGAAGAAAACAAGCTAAGAGAAGAGTTGCTTGACTTAATAGAGATAGACATATTAAGATTAATGAAAGAAACAGACTGCAGAAGGTCAATAAAACCCAAAAAGTCAGAAGTTTGACAAAACAAATTAATGCAATAATTAGGACTGTCCACAGAGATCCATTAGATATAACAGAAGTAAACAGGATATATTACTTCTTCTTCTTTCAGCTTTTCCCAGTTAGGGGTCACCACAGCAGATCACCTGTCCGCTCATGATTGGCAGCGGAGTTTTACAGTGTTGAGTAGCCAGCCCGGCACCCAACCTTCCAGAGAAGGCACACACACACACACACACGCACTCACACCTAGGGCCAATTTAGTGTGCCCAATCCACCTACAGCATGTGTTTGGGATGTGGGAGGAAACCATAGCACCCGGAGGAACCCCACACGACCACAGGGAGGACATGCAGACTCCACACAGAAGGCACCTCTGCCGAGGATTGAACCAGAGAAGCTCTTGCTCTGAGGCACAAAAATGGGATATATTACTGTGCAGCTAAATTAATAACTGATAAAGTTCTACTACAAGAACACAGGGTAGTGAGGAAGAGAAAGTGGAGAAATTGAATACCATCATGGAAGTATCAAATACAGAAAACTATAAAGCAACTAAGACAAGAAGTGTCATTGTTAGAAGAGTATAGAAGAGGGAACAGATAAATTAAAATACTTAGAAAGACAGACGTGATAAAAGCAATGTGCAATATTAGAGCAGATCAGGATCTATCATGCACTATCACAAATAAACTAAAAATCTCAGTGCAGGCAGAAAAACTTAGAAGATACGCAGATAAATATAAAGGAAAAGTACAAAATAAGCAATTTATTGATGACCCAAAAAAGTTTTATAGAGAACTGGGGAAACAAGGTAAAAGTAATTGAAAGACCACAAAAAAAAAAAAAAAAAGAAATAGATACATTTTGCAGACGTATCTATGAAGATCCTGTGGAACATAAAAATGCTAAATGGATAGAAGAAGTAAAATAAAGAATAATAAGTTTAAAGCTACAGGATATGAAATGGGATGAAGTAACAGTCAGAGAGATTAAAATAAAGTTAAGAAAAGCCTCAATTTGGAAAAGTCCAAGCCCAGATGCAGTACCTAACTTCTGGTTAAAAGTACTGCATAAAGATTTAGCCATGAGTAAGAACTATTTATATGCACACCACAAACAGACACCAACCTGGCTAACAACAGGAAAAACAATGCTCTTACTTAACAGTGAACCTGCAAGCTACTCAATAAATTATAGACCAAGAACTTGCCTTCCGACGATGTATAAACTATACACTGGAATCGAACCCAACAGTCTATAGTTATTTAGAAGAAAACTCAATTATGGCAATAGAACAAAAGTCCAATAAAAGAAAGTCATATGGAACAAAGGATCATTTGCTGTTAAAGTCATGGTGGAGAACTGTAAAAAGGGAAAGAATTTAAGTATGGCATGGATGGACTACAAAAAAGCATTTGATAGTATCCCACATTCATGGATAAAAGAGTGCTTAAAAATTTATAAGATACACCCAACACTGATCAACTACATTACAGTGACCATAAAACAGTGGCAGACCACTTTGCAATTAAGCCATGATAAAGGACTAATTATTATTCCAGGGATAAAAATTCAAAGGGGGATATTCCAGGGTGACTCTCTGTCACTGCTGCTATTCTGCTTTGTCCTTAACCCATTAAGCTGTCTACTTAACAGTTTAGGCCATGGCTATAATTTGGCTCCTAGAAAACAACAACGTGTAAAGACTTCTCATCTTCTCTTTGCCGATGATTTGAAACTGTAGAGTTCATCAGACAAGGAACTGAAGGTACAACTGCTAGTTGTCAAAACTTTTTCAGATATAAGAATGTCATTTGGTCTTGATAAATGTGCACAAGCAACCTTTAAATCAGGAAAACTTCAGCACCAAGAAAATATCAGTTTTGGGACAAGAATGAGATATAAAAGAACTTGAGCAAGAGGGAATGTATAAATATTTGGAAATTGATGAAGGATCAACAATAAAACATGAACGAATGCAAATAAAATTTAGTAAGGAGTACTTTAGAAGACTTAAATTAATCCTGAAAACAGCGTTAACATCTTGGAACAAAATCCAAGCTATAAACCAATTTGCTCTTCCTGTCCTAACTTACAGTTTTGGAGTGACTGACTGGCCCCAAACGTGTTAGATAGATTAGATAGGAAAACAAGAAGGATGCTTCATGCTCACCAGATGATTTATAAAAATCAGTGCATACCAAGACTATATATTCCCTGTTCTGAAGAAGGGATGGGCTTCCTTGAAATTGTTTACACATACAGATCTGCAATCGTTGGACTCCACACATATCTGCTGACCTCACAAGACCCAAATGTAGTGAAAGTTTTGAAACCTGAGAAGAATAAATCTAAGATGACTTCCTTGCTTAGGCTAGCAGAAGCATATCGGTGTCAAGCAGGAATGGAAATCAAACCACAAGTGGAAAAAAAAAGGCAGCAACTGAATGTGCCAAAAAACAAAAGAAAGAATACAAGGTAAAGGACCAGATAAGAAGGCAAGAAATGGGAAAAAATGCATAAATATAGCTGCAAGTACAGAAAACTTCTGGAAGAACCTCATGTTGATCAGGAAGAATGCAGGAATGGTTAAGGAGATACGAACTCAAACCATGAAATGAAAGGTTAATATTGGCGGCACAAGATAGTGGGCTACGTGCATGTTGGTTTACAAAGTCCGTTGAGCATGTGGGAAAAAAACAAATGTAGGGTTTGTAAAACAGAAATGGAAACAGTTGCACACCTTGTTACTGGCTGCGACATACTAATGGCAGAAGGACCGTATACTGAAAGGCATAATAATGTGGCAAGACTGTTGCACTGGGGATTGTGCAAACATTATGGCATTGAAGTGGCTGAAAAATACTGGAAACATGAGCCACAAAGCATCATAGAAAATGATGAAGTCTACATCACATGGGATCACCCATTACCAACAGTTCAAACGATAGTTGCTAGAAAACCGGATATATTGGTCCAGGAAAAGAGAAAATGGTGGCATTGATCATTGAAATCGCCACACCCAGGGACTACAGTGTCCTGCATAGAGAGAGACACAAAGTCATAAACTATCAGGATTTGAAGCAGAAACTAAAGCAATGTGGAAAAAAGATACCCAGACAGTTTGTCAATAGGAGTAGGAGCAATGGGTCTTAAAAAAAAAAGTCTACAATCATATTTAGATATGCTACCAATACATGTAATTCCATACGAACTGCAGGAGGAATCATTACTGGGCACATTGCGGTTGCTGCGAGGAGCACTTTTGGCTGACATCAGAGTGAAACAATACTAATTTCATGAACTTTAATCTTACTTTGACTTAGGAATGGGGTCTATTCCTGTCATGGTATTACAAACCCAAAGGATTTGGAGAAATTTAAAAAAAAGGATTGATAGAGACTACCTGAAACTGAATTTATGTGAAAAAATGCCTTGCCCAATCTAAAACGGAGTAAAGCAATGTTATTGACTGGAGTTCTGTAACAAACACCATGTTTAAAATACAAGGTTGTTCATAAGTGTACAAGAGCACCTTGAAGTAAAAGCTGATGACAGATTATATAGTTATGTCATCAAGCCTTATATTCCAGATTAGTCAGGTTAAAATAAATGCTGAATTGTCAACTGATTGCTTATTGGTGATGAATCAGATCAGATGGGAACTGTAGTGGATGGACAGAACCAGAAGAGCTAAACTTGTAGTGATGACGTCCTGAGAACATATAACAGACGGTCTTACATAGGGAGAGTTCAACTCCCACCTCTGGAAGAGCTTCTATGTCCCAGAGGAGGTTGAGGACAAAGATTCTGAAAGGACCCTGTTCAAGACCTCAGTACGTGAATAGGCAGCAAGGAACTGTGACTAATAGACTGTCAGAATTTGTCTGGTAGTAACACAAGCACCCAAACTTTGACAGCGGCAGTCAGGGAAGCCATCGAGTTAATGACAGAAGCTTTCTGTGCATTACTTGCGGGGGAAGGGTGCTATACCTGACCAACATGGGTCAGAGGGTCAGGAAAACAACAGCTGTGGCAGTCACTGAAGTGAAAGCCTGGGTGTAGAAGAAACTTGTTAAGGCTCTGATGAATGACTTTCAGATGACCATCAAAAAGCTTCTGGCAAATCATGCAGCAACTAAGGAAGGGTTGCCAGGACACTGCTCAGTCTGTTCTCAGCAAGGGCAGTGAAACGCTAACCTGGGGAAACAGTGTCAAAAGCAGTTAGTAAGAATGGATCGTTTTCTGTAGATGTGGTTATTGTGGTGATTAAACAGCTTCACAGCTGCAAGGATGTGACAGTGGAGAAAATCCATCTGGAAATGCTGAAGATACTGGATTCTACTGGGTGCATTGTGCTTAATATGCCTTTTCTATGTTACATGAAAGGCACAGACAATACCTCTGGATTAGCAAACTTGGGGGGGTGGCCATTATTTTCAAAAAGGGTGGACGAGAAAGAGTGTTCAATTTATAGAGGGATTAACACTCCTCGGACTCCATGGGAAAGCCTATATCAGGGTGCTGAAAAGTGACTCCATCCATATAGGTAAGCCTCTTATTCAAGAGGAGTAATGCAGTTTCTGTTTTGGCTATGGAACACTGGATTAGCTCTCTTTCCTTGCATTGATACAAAAGAGGTTGTGGGAATTTGCCAGTCCTATCTACACGTGTTTTGTGGACTTTCATAAAGACTAGGACTGCCAAGTACCCTGGAATGTACTGTGGGAGGTCAAGAGTATGTGGTTCCATGGCTGCTGCTGTGTGCCATTCAATCCATGTACATGCACAGTAAGATTAACATTCTCAATATGAAGCTGAACATGTTCAAGGTGGGCATAAAACTCATCAAGCAATGTACTTGGCCACCCCACCCATTTATGATTTTTACACATAGATTGTTAAGGTGCAGCTGAGGTTTGGAGAGTATAAAGTTTAAGTACCTTGGGGACTTGGTCTTCTGATCCCTTCCACCTCTATTGTGAACAAACATTACATGGGTATAGCTGAGGCAGTAGTGAGGGCATTATAGTAGCAGTAGTGAGGGAATTATAGTAGACTGAGGTAGTGATGTGGGAGCTCAATCCCAGTATGAACCTCTGAATTTGCCAGTCAATGTCCCTATCCTGAGCTACAGTCACAAACTTTGAGTACTGACCAAAGCATGAGACCATCAGCATAAGCGCGGTAAATGAGATTCCTTTGTAGTGTTGCTGGGCTCACTCTTTGGAGCAGGAGATGAATAATCTGGGAAGATCTTGGAGAGACTGGCCCTTCTCCTCAGAATCAAGAGGGACCAGCTGAGCTGGTATAAGCACCTAGTGAAGATGTCCCTCCCTTGCATGCCTCCCATTGGACAACACACAGGCACAACCCACTGAAAAACTGGCCCATCTGCAGACCCAGGAAATACTGGTGAGCTTACATCTCTCAGCTAGCCTGTGAATTAGGCATACTATAGGGTGAGCTACTGTTGCTACCAATGCAACCCTTACCAGAATGAGTGGTTAAAAAAAATGGCTGAAAGGAAGTTTACGCATCAAAGTGAAGCTCCTTCTCCAATGCAAGTTTATAAGAAAGAAGAGCACGACAATCACAACAGCCAGCACACTTTACAACTGCCATTCTGGAACATGTACAACAATGAAATCCTGCCCTACTGTGAAATGTAACAACCTTCAAAAGGCAACATATTCTGCACACAGAGTCTAGAAAACTGAAAAGCACAAACATCCTATCTCATGTTAGTGTCCCAGTAAATAGTAGCTTTCGTGATTTTCATGTTTAACACTTTTACAGACATTATCCAACATCGACTCTGCAGCTGCAAGAGCTCAAGAATTTTAATTTGTTAAATAAAAGTTGTATTTAGTATGCTACAGTATTTTTGAGGTATTTTTCAGCTCTGAAAGTAGGAAATGTATACTGTCGGAATCTAATATTTGTCTAATGGCTTTTCTTCTTTGCAAAATCAATACAACTGTATCTATTAATGTTTTTTATCAATGTTGTACTACTAAGTGCTACCTAGTGAAGTGCTCCATAATTTAACAAGCAACTTAGTTTGTAAACTTTCTGCTGAGTACTTTATAATAGTTACATCATTACATCTATCCTGTGGAAAACAGGCTATGGTAAGTTAAACACCTTCACTGGACCGGATAAAGATAATATATAATGGACACTTTATAGTTGCCAGTGCTTTTAGTCTGATTTGTCTAATTTGTCAGTTTCATTCATTCCAAAGTAATTAGAAAGTGTTGAAAGTGTGATTTCTCCATTTGCCAGACAAACACTGCTATCCATGTTAACAAGTCTGACATTAAGATGCATTTTTCCCATTTTACTCTTTATAGACCTGTGGTAAAATGAGCAACAATGCAGAAAGTTGTGACAAGGATTACGAGAAAGCTCAGTCAAAGTAAGTCTTAAGCAATTAGTTCTGTTTCTCCAGTACTGTTCACTAAAATATGTACATTACTCTCTTATTTTAATCAAAGAAAAACACTTGGAAGGATCCCCTAGTACTCCAGCAGTACCATCAGATGCAGTACTGATCAAATTTCATTTGCAGTCACAGTTCTGTAAACCATCCTCACTCTGTATTTCGTTGACAGCATTTAATAAAACAATGACTGCAATCAGTGGCAGGGGACTTACAAGTAGTGCCTGTATTGGTCTTCCATAATGATCCTTTTGATTCTGCAATAATCTACAGAGAGTAAAAAAAATAGGTTCTGTGTTTTAAAATAAACAGGCGTAGTATGAATATTTTGATCAATATCACCTCTTATTACTGGTGGAATGGTTTCCTAACACATCAGTATCACGGTCTCCCTTTTATAATTATTTCAACTGAAAGAAGAGTCCCCAGACATTTTTTAACCTTGATGAATAATACTAGGTACAAGACCAATTTACTCCACCTTTTCTACTATTATTTCTATATAAATCACTACTGGGCTTTTATTTCCTTTGTACACTCTCAGAATTTGTGTCTGGAACACCAAGCACCTTAATTTAAATGGGCACCTAAAGTAGCGTAACCAGTTCTAACCATATGTTTCATCAGTCTTTTTTAAAACAGTTATGACAACAAATAAAAACAGTGCAGCTTTCCATATTGCAAATCAGCCACTGCCTGCCTTCAATGTTATATTCCACACACACAAAATATTCCTAGATTTTGATATAACATCCAGGAAAATATCAAGCACAATAGTGCAGTTACTGTTAATGATGGCAAAGCCTTAATAGTATCTTCTTATTTTAAAATACACAAACTCATTACCTGGCTAACTGAATGGCAAAAGTTATGCAAAGATAAGAATGACATCTACTGCAGCCATATGTAGATCTGACAATGGGATATATTCTTAATAAGGAGTAAGTAGTCTAGGCAATACAGAGAGAACAGACACACATTAGTTAAATACTTGTTTCCTGGACATAGTGTAGAATTACTGGACGATTAGTGCTTAAACTGTATTGGTGACACTTCATAGCTGTGGCACAGCATATGATTACTTAAGTGCTGTGATGCATTCTCTCACAGCATTCCTAATGTATGTGGTCCACTTCTTAAAAAATATCTTTGTATATATTTTATAATGGATATACACAAATGGACCTACTGTATCCCTTGGTGATTTTACCACAGGGATGCATCCATGGAATGCAATGCCCCCCCCCAAACTTGCACAATGGGCTCTCCATTAAGTCTAAGGATGCTTCTGTACATTAACCTTATGCTGATGTTCCCAAGAGAAAAGTTCAACTGATGTTGGTATAAGGAAAAAGTATGGGAAATGTAGTTTTACAAAAGACATAATAAAGAACCAGAAGACGTGTCTTTTTAATGGATAAAGAACCAGAAGAGATGCGTTTTAATGGCTTTGAGGAAATGCATTATGGAATGGTGGCATCACATGCTGTGGAACAACAGGTAAGTAGATGCACTGTTAATGGATGTAAAAGAACAGGAAACAATAAATTCTCTAATAGTGTTCATTTACTAATCTGTATTTTACATGCTGCTGACAGCTGCACAGCACCTGCCTTTTACATTTACAAATAAAATGCCCAAAGGGGAAAAGTCTGGTAATATGGTAATAAAAGACTTTTTATTATGCAGGTAGCACTGCAAGGCATGCTCAGAAGCAGATATTTTTCTAGGTAAAATATTTTTAAGATGCATGCAACTACGTATTACTGATCTCTCAGAATATTTTTTGCTCCTGACCACATCTTTCATATATTGCATACAGAAGGCAGAATTGTGAACACTGACAAACTATCTCACCGAAAAGATGACTTTTTATTTACTGCACACAGCTAAGATCATTCTTCATACACAGTCTTGTCAAGTGACCAAAGTTGTTTAATAATGAATATATTTGCAGGCAACTATGAAAACCCACCTCTCAGTGTGACATGCAAAAGTATTTAGTAATAGTTAAAACACAGTTAAAAAGATCAATATAGGCAATCATAATCTTTTACAGCTATAATAAACATGTTTTAAGTTGCTGACAATTTGTGCATACTACTAAACTCCAAAGATTATGAAGTTCCTTCATAAAACACTGAAAAAAAGTTGTAAATAGCAGTCAAATTATTTGAAAGTTTTTTCCTCAGAGAATCAAATAAGCAGATACTTAGCCTTCAAATGCAAATTCAACATTTGAATGTTTCTTATCTCAAAGTGAAAGAAATGCAAAGCTAACATTTGAATATTTTTCACATTATACATTGTAAATACCCAAAAACAAGACTGTAGCTTTTGGACACACTGCAAATACCCTGAAATGTAACTGTAATTCTGTAATGTTCTGCTTAAACTGGGTACTCTTGGTTGCAAACTATGGGCTGAGCCTAAAATTCGGCCAAGTGGAATCAGTGCTGTACCCTGGTCAACAAATACATACAAACATCCATACATCAGATAGTCAAGAGCAAGCATCAGACAACTTTTCAATCAAAATCATACAAACAGAAGTTTCCCACTTAAATATCTTACAGGTGCCGTACACCACTTCCTGCCACTGCAAAACCAAACTAATGAGAAACAAAGGCCCAAAATTAGGGATAATTTTTAATTATACTTGACTTAAAAAGTAAGTAGAATGACTGATTTTGCATCAACATACATTTTCTGAAAAATCAGAAGTATGAAACTATATCTGGTGTTACTGGCTGATTCTAATATTAATCGAGTTTCTAGAAAAATCAAAACATTTTATGAGGTACAAGCAAAAAAAAGGACTCAAAACTGGGAACAGCTGAGAGCTAGCATTGCTTTTACTGTAACAAAAGTGAATAGATCTCTACTGTTAAAGTGAACTTTAAATATACATTCTGTAGTCTCACCTCTCCAAGTTGTCATTTTTTCTTACACCACCTTGCCAACTCTACACAACTACATTTGCATAACTTCAGTCTTTGTACTGACAAGATCTTAAAATTTATTTTTCAACTATGTGCCCAGATAAGTTCTTAAATTTACTTAAACAGTGAACTGCTCAATGAAAGCACACCAAAGCAGGATCGCCTATAAAGGCAACACAAGGATGCTTCCTTAAATAAAGGGGCAGTTCAACCTTCCTTCTCATCTCCATGTCTGTGCATGTATATTATATCATATATATATATATATATATATATATATATATATATATATATATATATATATATATATATATATATACATATATATATATATATATATATATATATATATATATATATATATATATATATATATAAAACACACACACACACACACACAGTTAAAAACATTACACTTGTCACAGCCTAACAGCTAATAACAGAAGCATCACAGTCGTGGTTACTACTACTCAGCCTGGTCTACTCTTCCTCCTTGATTATGCACTGTATACTGCTAGCATTTTTTTGTTACATAAAACAATTTTGCATCAGCATTAGGTGGCCTTTTATATCATACCTAATCCTCAGCTTAACCTATACACATCCTTTTCCTTTCTTGTCATTAACACACGTCACAGCATTATGCAAATACATGTCTTTGGCATACTTTGCCTACTATGCCACCTTTACCTTTCTGTTACCAGTTTACTCCTCTAGTTTTAATTACCCTAACTCTTCTCACAATGACTACCTACATTAGACTTATTTTTTTTGTCCATCCTCATTAAGTCTGTCACCACAGTCTCTTATTGTTTCATTCCTCAAGTGATTCCCGTCTTCAGCTGTGAAATTATTTATACCTAAAAGCAAAACAAATACTCTAGCTAACCTCTACCCAGCTTCTATTTACTTATTTTAGGACATGGTTAAGAAAGGTCCATATGGATTACTTAACAAATTCAGCTCCAAAATGAATAAATGAAAATGCATGCACACTCCCCCACTCAAGAATCCCAGTGTCACAGAAACACTGTCCTTAGAGGAGTCTTCTAACTTTAACTTTACTTCTAATACAGTATTGAAAATAAGCAGCTGTAGCGCAGTATGCATTTCCTACATTAAATGCATGGCAGCTTTACAAGTGGCTAAATAAATAGCAAGGTAAAAGAAAGGATAAGCAATCACATCTGACATTAGAAGATGCTTAGAATCCAGTTTCCTTTATAAGCACATTAAAATTAAGGGTGATGAACATCAATTTGTTTTTTCGGCATTGAAATGTATCAGAGTTGGGGACATAAATACTGGAATGGGAAATGAAACATGAACTTGGATTACTTTCTTACATGCCGACATTTTTCCAGGCTTAAATGAGATGGCTGTTATTAAATCTGTCTTAAAATTGAAACACTATGGTTTTAACCAATGATGTTCAAAATAAGTATCATGTGCTCTTATGATTTTCTAGTTGTCCTTTTATACAATGACCTAAAGAAGCTTTATCACAAAAGCTTTTATTGTAGATGCTTGTTAATTTAAAGTAAAGCTGCTTGTATCTGAAGTAGTTTAGAAAAAACTTTATATAATAACGCACAATACAAAGCTTTCGGGCAAAAACCCTTCTTCAGTGTCAAACATAAAACATTAACCAAGCAACATGCTTTATACAAAAGCCCAAAGGTCATATGACCGCAGCCAAGGTCATATTATCAAAATATTTAAAGAAACATAAAATTATAAATATACATTATGTATATAACATATAAAATAGAAAAATAAAAGGATATATGAAAAAGTATATATACAACAAATATATACAAAAACAAAAACCATATAATTCACATATACAAATATTATCCAATCATAATTTAATACGTTGTATCCTTGCTAAAATTGGTTTCAAACTAACAGTAAGATTTAAACCTGGGGAGCAATCTGCATTAAGCCTAAGTATCCACTGATATTCCTTAGTCTCTAAGATATTATTAATATCCCCACCCCTAATGGGTGGAGAAACTACATCTAAAACTCTAAACTTAAAACTATGTTGAACCCCATGTACTTTTATATGTTTAAATAATGCATTAGTCTCATACTCCCTCCTAATCTCAGACTTATGCTCAATTATCCGATCCTTTAGCCTACGTGTGGTCTTACCCACGTAAAACGTGGGACATGCCACACATACAGCCAAATAGACCACATTATTTGTATTACAATTAGCTACAGAATTAAATCTGTAGTTCTTGTCTGTTACTGGTTGATTAAAAAGGAATCCGCAATATCTACACAGCATGAGCACCCCAAGCACTTAAAAGTACCAAAACGAGCTAGTCTATAAGAACTAATGTCAGATTTATTCCTAAATTTAAAATCTTTGTAACAAATTAAGCTCTTTATAGTTCTCATATTCCTATATGAGAAATATGGTCTGCTATCTAGATAATCATCCAGTAACAGACAAGAACTACAGACTTAATTCTGTAGCTAATTGTAATACAAATAATGTGGTCTATTTGGCTGTATGTGTGGCATGTCCCGCGTTTTACGTGGGTAAGACCACACGTAGGCTAAAGGATCGGATAATTGAGCATAAGTCTGAGATTAGGAGGGAGTATGAGACTAATGCGTTATTTAAACATATAAAAGTACATGGGGGTCAACATAGTTTTAAGTTTAGAATTTTAGATGTAGTTTCTTCACCCATTAGGGGTGGGGATATTAATAATATCTTAGAGACTAAGGAATATCAGTGGATACTTAGGCTTAATGCAGATTGCTCCCCAGGTTTAAATCTTACTGTTAGTTTGAAACCAATTTTAGCAAGGATACAACGTATTAAATTATGATTGGATAATATTTGTATATGTGAATTATATGGTTTTTGTTTTTGTATATATTTGTTGTATATATACTTTTTCATATATTCTTTTATTTTATATGTTATATACATAATGTATATTTATAATTTTATGTTTCTTTAAATATGTTGGTCATATGACCTTGGCTGCGGTCATATGACCTTTGGGCTTTTGTATAAAGCATGTTGCTTGGTTAATGTTTTATGTTTGACACTGAAGAAGGGTTTTTGCCCGATAGCTTTGTATTGTGCGTTATTATATAAAGTTTTTGCTCAACGATTTGTGTTTCATTTGACGTTCTTGGATTCCAGCTTTGTGGTGTGGATCTGAAGTAGTTTTCAAGCAAAATATGAAAATAGTTTTTGTAGTTACTCTCCATGTTCACCAGAGCCAATTTTTTTTTATTGAAGAAGTTATTGACTTAACCTGCTATTCTATATGACACAGACCTATTCCTACAACATGTTATTTGTTTTACAGATTGAGATCCCTTAAGTGGGTGTTAGTGATACCATTGGACTTGTGAATGAGCAATAGGTATGACAGAATACTATCTGTTGAAGCTCTCTATGCAAGACAGGGGTCACTTCTCAGTACCTAGTATGATATTGAATATAGGGACAAGGCTTTGAGATAATCGGCATGTTTTTATGATTTAGCCCCTTGATTTTTTTTTTCTTAGTAAGAAAGAGTTCTAGTCATTCCAGTTGTGACAACTGTTTGGACAGGTGAATATCGAAACAGGCATTATACTCAATGAACAGACTAAAGTGCAGTGGAGCAATTACACCCCCAGATAAGGACACAGTACCTTTAGATATAAGCTGCTCAATGAAAAAGGACTTCCCTACAAGGATAGCTCATTATCAACATAGGTTCTCAGATCCTTAACTATGGGATCACTTTTCAGGGTTGTGTTAACAATTTGATAAGAAGTATGGGAGTCATACCTGCCAAAGCATACAATATAAACTTCTTGGCATTTAGTTTTAATCCATGGTTTTGACACCAGCTATTTGTTTGGGACAGGCCTTCTTAGAGGATCATGAGTCCTCTTGGGAGTTTATAATTACCCCAAGCTTGCAGTCATCTGTAGACATCACTATCCACAAACCCTTAACATTAGTTTTGCCCTTTGACAAGTAAACGCCAAAGAGGAGAGGTTCAAGGACAGAATCCTGGGGTACACTTTTAGTGGCAGGTCTTTTGGAGGAGGTAAAGCCATCAGCCTAACTTCTTAGATTCTATTTGTTAGCCAATTTGCTAATATAACATAATTAAAGAAGGCTTTGTGGTTATCCATCAACTGGCTAGCTATTTTGGCCTCATATCTAGCCAATTTGATTAGGGTTAGGAGTTTCATGTTTAGTTTAGCAAGAATATCTTTGCCATTTAGAGACTCAGGAGGCATAGCTGGTTCTACTACTGCACTGTGCAGGTATGAAGAAGTTGTGCTCCACTCTCTCAGCTCTTCAACTGAAGGCCAAAAAAAGAAGTCAGCTCCTTCTACTGGCACACCAACCAGGTGGCCAGAGATAAACTCCCCCACCTCCTGACCCAGGAGCCAATCAGTTCCCATTTCTGCACTCTACCCCAGCCCTTCCTCATATTTTAATTAAAAAATATATTTTTTTAATGCAACTTCTACTCGGCACAGAGTGATACAGCATGCAGTATTTAGTTAAAAAAAGAGAAATGTTTAAACTACTGTACTCAGGTTTGACTTCAAATTGAATACCAGCTTTTAAAAGCTGGTATGCATTAAAGAGTGATTGAGATCAGCTGACTTCTCCCCCAAACACTCTATCCATGGATCAGTTGCCCCCTTCACACACTCCCCATCATTACACATTGTTGAGAGTTAGGTTTATTTTTGATTTTGTGTGTGCAATAACATTTTTTCTACTTTTAGAGAATCTGTTTATATTTGGGTTCCACCATGGGAGTTTATTTTAGAATTTGGTGTTGTATTTATTTCTGAGGGGGACAAATGCATCTATAAATGCACAGCCCTGGGTGCAGCAGCAGTAGTCTGTAACAAATACAGCAAATTAACTTTATTCCACAGAAAATAATAAAATTGTCAGAATTTAATGCTTTCTTCTCAAATTCATCAAGATTTCTTCAGAACTGACAAACTGATCAATACTAACAAATAAACCACAACATTTTTAACATGCTTAAACCTAACAACAACCTCAGCTTGACAGTCACTTAATTACCACCTTACTCAACTGATAAATATATTGTGTTAAAAACTTAAATACTTTAAAATATGAATGACAATAAAAATTATAATATCAAGTACATATTAAAAGACATTATTTAAAAACAAGAAATTTACACTTCTAATTGCCTTAGTTTCAAAACAATATTAATAGAGCAGCACTCATTAACACCTGGATAATTTGTAGCATTTAAAATGAGCTGCCACTTTAACTCATTTGTTTAGATGTTCCTCAGTAATATACACTGGCATTCAGCAATATGTCTACATAGGACATTCAAATTCTTCCTCTTACTGATATCTGTCAAATGCTCATATATCCTTTCTTTTAACTTTCTACAAAAGGTAGAGCATTGTCGACAGCTAGCTATAAATACTACTCTGGCAGAATCACAGCTAAAATGTCCTGTTATATTGTATACATCTCCCGTAATATAAATGCTGTCCTTAGTTAACAACTGGGGACACAGAGCACCATCCACACTTAACTATGCCTACAGGTCTGTTTTTACTGTTTTTTTCCCTCTCTAATAATTGCTTAATAGATCTATCCTTCCTAAGCACCACTAGGTGTTTATCCCCCACTATTATGAAAATATGATTATCCATCGAGAAAATCACACAATTTATTTGAAGACATTCAATATATCATAAATATCTAATGAATATGTAGATATAAATAATTTACATTCCACAATATCATTATTTCCAGAACTAACCAAATCATCTCTTGTATTAGAATTTTGTAGATGAGTAATACTTATATTTTCCTTCATCCTGCCTAACAATGGGGTAAACACACCCTGGGCTCTCTTATGTATAACTTCATACTTAATTTCATTTAAAAACTCTTTAGAGTAACCCCTTTTCAGAAACACATCCACTATATTTTCACATTATTTAATAAATGAGCTCTCATCAGATATCATCCTAGCAGATCTAACCAGATGTCCTTTAACCACCACCTTTTTCTTGTGCCTTGGGTGTCAGCTGCTGAAGTGGAGATATGCATTGGAAAAGGTAGGTTTCCTATGGATGTTCAACGCATACCTTTTCTGCTCTCTAATTTTAGTTAATTCAACATTTAAAAAGATAATCTTCTCAGTATCCTACTGATGGGAAAATCCTAAAAAGTCAGTGGTGGTTGAAATAAAACTGAAAAAACTCCTCCCCAATTTATCTTCTACGTCTGTCCAAAGGATAAAAATATCATCTAAAAAACAAGTATAATATGACCAAGAACAAACAAATTCACTATTAAATAAGTATGCTGAATCCCAGTAAGCCATAATGAGTTTGGCAAAGCTAGGGGCACAAGCTGTCCCCATAGCCACACCCTTACTTTGTTTGAAATATTGCCCTTCAAACTTAAAAAAATATTAGGTAATACTAATTCCATAAGGCTGATAGCTAATTAAACTCTGTCCAAGCTAAGATCTCCTATTTGAAATAACATCTCCTCAAACCATTCTAACCCCTCTCTGTGGGAGTATAACAGAATAGAATTTGTTAACATCCATAGTAAATAAACAATTTTCCACAAAATCCAACTCATGTATCTTATTTAAAAACTGCAAGAGTCTTTACAAATTTGTGATATCTTTTGTATAGACCCTTTAACCAATACAACAAATTTAGATGTATAATGTGTCTTCGATCTGTTGGAATCTTCAATCCGTCTTAAAGGTGGCTCAGTCACAGATTTATTAATTTTTGGAATGCCGAATATCTCGGCCATAACTGGTTCTGCATTCTCCAAAAATATATATTCTTTCTGTGTTATCTGACCCTCCAAAAACAGATCGAATAAAGCCATGTCTATTTTTGAAAAAGCAATATTAATTTTATCACGTGAGGTTTCAATAAAATCATCTCTCAGTAATAATACATTTGTTCTATTAATGTAATCCTTTTTATTCATTATCACAACCCCCCTCCCCCACCAATTTGTTTTCATAACTCTAATATTAAAATCATCATATAGTTCTCGCAAATATTTAGTGTCCACCATGGGCACATTTTAATACCTCCTGTTAATTGGTTTGGAGAGCAAACTGCAAATTTCACCTTCACATAACTTTTCAAATAGACTGACTGTATAATTGAGGTGGAGAATTAAATATACTAGATCTAACATTATTATTGCTAAACCACAAAGCAAGATTCAATTTGCCGGTATACATTTTTAAATCAATTAAACACTCAGCTACTCGAGCTCTCCTAGCTGGAATAAAATGTAGGTCCTTTGCTAAAACATCTGCATGACACCTTTTTATATCCTTGTCTGAGAAGTTGAAGTAATGGAAGTCTCCCAAAGAGTTAATTACTAACTCCTGATGATAGGAAGTCATAGCTGCAGCTGTCATTAATAATGGTTCTTGAAATTCCTGTTGTAAAAATGCTTCAGCTTCACTCCCTCCCTCACAAAGTTGTCCTCGCTGGGAGCCACTGGAGTCTACTGCTTTTTCTTCTGTAGTATCCTTTCAGATCTTCAAACACTGCCATATTCTAAAGGGGCAAAGGCTACAGTTGTACTATTAATAACTTCCTGTGGTTCATCTTCCTGTTGCCTTCCAATTGTCTTAAAAAAGCAGCGCTTGTAATTCTATTATGCCTCTGCATTGGTCGATTTGGCTATGCTGAACCTTTATCATACTCCTTCACATCCCTTTCAAAAAGTTTAACTTTACATTGCAATATATCATTACATAACGAATCCACTTTGCTGAAAATGTTCCCATAATTAGTTTCACAATGATCGAACATTACCTTATTCAATAGTGAGGTATTCTGAATGTACAATTCTGCCGATAATTGTTCGATCAGTTGATCATGGTTTTTGACCATGCTTCTCAACACTTCAATACCACCCTTATTTAAAATGTTAACTATTTCTTCATAAAACTTGGTTCCTTTTTGGACACTATTAGGAAATTTCCAAAAGTGGAGACCTTTAGACACAATATTCACCAAGATATTTTAATGACAGAGCAGTTCTCCAACTGCAGTTTTTAAACAAAGTCAGTTTTGTTCTCACTTACACTAGGTGTAACACACAACACATTAAAATCAAAATATTAGCCTTCCAAACCTAGAAATCCAACCAAGTGTTGGATGAAGTCGAAGGCATGACCTGATTAGGTGATCGTTGAGTAAGTGGGAGATCCAAACTTCCCCCACTAGCCATAAAAACATCCCAATACGATCACTGAGATGCCAACTGCATTTCAGAATTTTTTACCTGTTGACTCACTTGCTGTAATAACACAGTCAATTCCCCAGTATAAGGGCTAGTAATAGAATTGTTAACTTCTTCTAGTTCTGCTCCAACTCTGTAAGACATAGTGCTCACAAACTTCGAACTGGGACCAGGAACAACGACAAACCAAAGAATACCACAGCCCTGTTTGAAGTAGCAGCAGTCTATAATAAATACAACAAATACATCTATGCAGTGTGTGCTCTGGTTGATGTTGATTTGTGTGGTACTGTTAAATTGGGGAATTGCGTCAAAGATGTTGACCTGGCCAAGGCCTTTGACACAATCCCCCACTTGGGCAGCATTGAAAAGCTAACACAACTTGGTGTTAATCCCTATCTCATCAGATGGGTAGCCAAATGGCTCACAGATAGGACCCACAAGGTCAAAATAGGTGCCACCACCTCCAACAGCAGACCTCTCACTAGTGGTGTTCTCCAGGGAGCTGTCCTGGGACCCCTACTGTTTGGCATCTACTTCTCAGAGGTCCAGGCAAAGACCAAGGGCCTGTGGTTGACCAAGTTTGCAGTCAACTAAGTTGGGTGTTGTCACTGACTCCCCAAATGACATTAACATACTGCAAGAGGGTCTCACAGCTACAAATAACTGGGGCCAAAGTCATGTCCTTAAATTAAACACAAAAAAAGTATCATACCATTTGGCAAAAATATGGCCCCTACTGATTGCCACATCAAAGGCAACCCCCTAAGCACATAACCAGTGGTGAGAGACCTGGGTACCCAGGTTGACAACAATCTCACATTCGACCCCCATGTGGCAGCAGTGGTCAGAAAAGCCTTTTACATGGTTCATCTCATAAGTAAAGGGATTGCATCCAGAAAAAGGAGGTTATTACCTCTCTGTACTCCTCTCTCATTAGACCTACAATTGAGTATAATTCCCCGTTTGGTATGTACCTCTCCAAACACCTGCACCAACTGGAAAAGGCCACAGAAATACCTCACAAAGAGAATCCATGGCCTCCAACATCTGTACTATGCAGACAGGCTCAAATCACTATCACTTTACTCGGTATCATACAGATTATTCAGAGGTGATCTGTGTCTTGCCTACAAGGCAATATCAGACCCTGTCCTACTAGAAATGCTCCATATCCGTAAGTCTAACTCCTTGTGCAGTACCCATTCAATAGGCCTAAATCTAATATGCAACATCAACAAAACCTGCTGGAGAGATAGGGTTGTCTCCCAGAGGTAGCCCTGTCTCTGGAATAGACTTCTCATACATGTCAAACAGAGTACCTCGCTGATGTCTTCAAGCGCAATCTTGATGAGTGGATGGGAAACCACAAATTTGTCCCAGGGATTCCCCCTTTGTCCCTCATTGACAGGGGTGACAGGTGCTGACTGAGGTTTCTTTTTTGGGATTAAACTTTTGCTAGGCTTGTAAGGATCCCAGGACCATTATCCTAGTAACCTCCTATGATCCTATGTTATCTTTGGTTTTGTGAGAGTGCTTTGACTCTAATAACATTAATAAAGCTATATCTCTCACACACAAGAAACAATCTCTGCATTGTCTCAGAATGCACATTTCAACCAGGCTGACTACAGACACAGTTGGAAAATGTAAATCTATCATTCCCAGTGCTTCCTTCTGTGTAGCCTTGAATTAAAATACTCCCAGACCTACTACAGAGCTAAAGTGAAAGCAAGCAGAGCTGGCAAAGCAGTGGACTGTCACACAGTTCAGGGCTCAGAATAGTCTTGTTTATTGTGGTGTGTAAGACACAATACTGTTTCTGAGCAGACAGATCAACTGACATGCTAAGCACACAAAGAATGGTGTTGTACTAATGTGAAAATCCCAAAGAATAAGGCACCACATCTAGAACAACAAACTAATTTATTACAAAGCGCATTTTGTCCACAACAAATAGTTGAACTTAATCAGATGCAAGTACTTCATTCCCAAGAAACCGTTTAAATAACCCTATCAGTACCTGTGAGGGGAAACCGTTTAAATAACCCTATCAGTACATGTGAGGGTTATTTAAACTGTTTCTTGTGAATTAAGTACTTATATCCAATGAATTTCAACTATTTGGTGCAGACAAAAAGCGCTTTATAATAAATTAGTTTGTTGTTCCAGACATGGTGCCTTATTCTTTGTGATTCTGCAGTTTGTTTTCCTGTATTTTGGTGGTACTAACATCCCCTAAATAACTTTCCCTTCCTCAGAGTACATTATCCTTACAAATTGATCCCCATGTATTTCTATCATATTAAAGCATAACTTAACAGTTTCTTCCCCTCTGTGTCATTTCTATCCTAGTCAGTTTTGTCAATGCAGACCTCATTAGCGATGAATGGAAATCTCACAGTACTTTTTTCACAATGCATCTTCACTTGCTCTTACTTCATTTTATCAACCACACTTTAAAGTTGCTTGTCACAGAAAATTGCTCCCCTAATGAAATCTTGAGACTTGCTTTGCCATATTCCGAAATAATGAAAAAAAAAAATGTAACAGAAGAATGAATATCAAACACACTCTTCTCCTTTAAACTTGTATTTTGCACCTCCTCTCAAACAGAATATTCTGAGAAACCGAATTTTGGACTTAGTATAAGTAAATTCGGATTTGTATCTATTTAGTCTCCAGAACTCAGTATTCTACAAAGCAGGTCCCGAGATTTCAAACTATTACCCAGAGAGCATAAAGAAGATAACCTGGAGTGCTTTTTCTTATTTCATATTTAAAATGATTCTAAATGTATTCAGACTGAAAAATCACAGCTATTTTACTCTGTATTGTCTTTCACAGCCACACCACAAGCCTCCATAAACTTACTGAGCCATCTATACTATGAAAATAAAGAAACCTGATAACCACTCAAACTAAATTCACTAATCAACTGAACTTTACAAGAAAGTACATATTATACTCAGCAATGGGTGACTCGGGGAAGGAAGGTGGGAAGAAGACAGAACCTGAAACTTAAAAATTATACTTTTTAAAAGGCTGTGTTATCTGAGCTTTCTTTATATTTCTGCAAGCAGTGTTTGCAGGCTGAGTAAGACATATGTAGGAAACAAATAAGGAAGAGTTACTGCAAAGTCGTTACTTACGCTTTTACTGAGGATTTTTAGAATTAACATTTCTCTCTACCCCTCCCCCCCAAGTGAATGTACATGTGATATAACAGGAGAAACTTGTTCAAATTAATCTCAGCATCAACACCCTCACAATGCATTACAAGCAAAAAGTGGCTTTTTTAGAAAACAAGATCACGGCAGGATATCTGCCACGTGACATCATTGAGAAAGGCAGGTTAGGGTTGTTTAAAACTTCATAAGAGATAAATATTGCAACTTTCTTTTTACTTTCTGCTTGAAGTGGGTCTTTAAAGATGATCAGAAAGTTACTATGAGCAGACATGCAAGTGCTGAGATTTAAATCAAAAAGTACTGGATTACCATTGAAATGGACAGTCCAGTATTCTCAGAAGGAAAGAGAAAGAAAATTTCTAACTAGTAATTACCTCTAAGTGTAATTATGCTATGCAGCACAAAAAGGCAGTGATGTCTATTAAATGTTGGGTATATATATCATGCACAAAATATTCCAGAAATATTGCATTCATCTCTGCAATGCACAAGGCACTGGTATGGCCAAACCATACCACCATTGCTAAATTTAATTCTAATCATATAAGGCATACAAAGAGAAATTAAAATGAGGTGGGAAGTACTACAGTTAAAAATGGTGAATGGTGTAGAGATGGGTGGAGTGTGAGAACTCTTAGAAGATTGACATGCATACTTAAAAGGGATGAGAAAAAAACGGAGAAATAATGAGAATGTAACACACTGTTTTAGGATGAAGTTAAGGAGTATGTCTAGAAAGGGAATGAGAGAAAGAGACATGGGAAAGATATGAAAGGGGACACTAAGTTACAATTAAATACTGCTTCATGGAAGGAGTCATAGGTCACTGAAAGGTTTTGCCTACAGTTTAATTCATCACAAGAGTTTAATGTTGCCTGGGAGAAAGCAGAAAAAAGGGCAAAGGACAGGGACACTGAAGGAGCAACATCACAACACTCAGGTTTGACACACCATGGTTCTACTGCTATCTTCACATGTTCTTACACCATAAGTGTGCCAAATAGACAGTTGATAATCTACACTGAGGGTTGTATGACAAATCAACTGACTGGTACTGAGAAAACTACAGTACAGGGGTTCTGTATCCATTTTAAAGACACCCCTACCCATCTCTCAGAAGACAATTATTTTGAGACTTCTATACTAGCAAGGAATGACAAGAATGGAAATATATGACAGTAGTGGGTCATATGGCAACCATTCAATGGCCATCATTCTAACGGTCTGTATTTTCTAAAACAAATAACACAGTTCTCACATTTCTTTTCTTACTACATCAACACATCACCCCTATTTCCATTTTAGATCACATACTGGTCAGTGAAGTTGGACAAATGGCAAGACTCTCTTTGCAGGAAGGCATCCCAGAAATATAAGAAATTCACTAAAGTCAATATTCCAATAAAGAATCCCCTTCTAATCATACTTTGCAGAAGTTGTTTATGGAAATCAAACCACAGATGTTAATTCAACATTGCAAATTCTTAGCTTTAATGTGCTGATTAACTATTTTAAAAACGTTTTCTTTAAGTGCTATAAAACAATGCTATGTAATTATTTAACTTATTTTACTGGGTTTCCTACAAAGAGAAACAGGAGTATGAATCCAGTATGAAAATGGCAAATGGTACTTACCAAAACTTGAGCCTCATCCAAAAACTGTAGGCTAAAGTAGTCCACTTCCACCAAGTCCAAATGGTACACAATCTGATCAAACAGCTCCTGTCCTTTGGCAGTTTTCTGTAGGGCGAGAAAAAATATCTTAAAGACAAAAAAAAAAATCGCAATTCACATTGTATCAGCAGGCCAGTACACATATATGCAGTTGCACATAACACCAAGAAACAGGCTGTAGAACCTTCAAAAGAAGGCTTAAGTATGCATTCCTCACCACCCAACACATAACAATTAAAGAAGAGTAAACTATATACTAGTAGTCCATAGTACCCCACTTCTGTACTATCTCCCCAACCAAGTCAATAACAATGGTACCAACAGGTATAAAGCCAACATGGAATTCAGATTTAGTACATCAAGTAAGTAGATGTGAACTTAGTGCTACCGAACCGTTAAGATCAAAACTTGACAGATTACAACAAGCTACTGACAGTAGAATGAAATCTACAACATGATAATGGATAAAGGCTACATGACCGTATCTAGTATGCCCTCCCATACCAAACATGGAGAGTGTGTTTGTGTACTCTTTCTCCTTTGTAAGGCAGCTTTATGTTTGTCCTTGCCAACCCTGAATTTTCCCACTGTTGCAGGAGGTACCACCTACCACTTTTTATACAAGAGTTTCTCAAACAACATTTAGCTTGATGCTGGAAGATCAGATGACTCCAGGTTTAGTTCCCACCCAGAGGCTTGGATTAACTGGTCCAGTACTGACACAAGCCAACTTTCAGGTAAATGAAGGAATGCTATTATTGTTCCACTCCACAAGGAGCTTCACTTGACAATTACAGACCAATAAGTCCAACATGCATACTAGGCACGTGTTTTGAGAGGGTACTAAAGGAAGAACTATCAGAGAAACTGTCAATAAGTATTGATCTCTATCAATATGGTTTTACTGAGATCTGCTCATGTCTAACTAAATCTACTTATCTTTTGCCACCATGTATGAGACACTCTGGATACAGGACTCCCACTTCATGTAATTTATTTGGACCTTCCGAAGAATTCTGATGAGATCTTGCGGCCCATGGCAAGGTTCCACGTTAGTGCGTGCATTGGTAGATGGATAACTAATTGGCTGAGTAACAGAAAGTGATATGTTAAAACTGGGGAATGTCTTTCTAAACTCAGAGGCTTATTCTAGGATCTGTTTTGTGTACAGTGCTCATGTCAAGTGCCCCATTATCTGGAGGGATTGGTCTCAACAAATTCATACCTGATATGAAAGTAGGTTCAGTGGTCACTAAGGTACCACATCATGTCAATATTCAAAACTCTCTGGATAGGTTAGATGTTTGGTCTAAGTCATCATATGGCATTTAATACTAAGAAAACTAAAGTTGTGCACTTAGCAGACAAAATCAAGGTTACCCATTTGTTCTTAATAATACCATCTTGGACAACATCAACCAAATAAGAGATCTGGGAGTTATTAGGTTTAAGAATTTCTCCTTTGAGGCATATTTCTGGAAATGTTATGTCAAATGTATAATGGGAATTATTTGTAGTAGGGTCCTTGAGGTGTTACCACCAAACTATAAAGGAGTTATTAGACCAAATATTGAATATGGAACCTTGGTCAATATGCACAATTATTCTCTGATCAATAAACAAGCAATTGAGGTATAAGGACAGACTGAGAAAACCTTCTTTGTTCATTATAGATTACATACTGGTTAAAGAAGAAATAATGACTAACTAGGTGTTACACTAGGGATTAACTTCAATGCCCTTTTGACTGAAATAAGAAATATTAACAACTTTGTGGAGGTCGCGGGAGTAAAAACTGGTTTCCTCAACAGCACATTTCACAATAGTGCAGGGAACTAGTGGAACTCCTTACCTTTACGAAGGAAAAAAAGAACACACTGCCTTTAAGAGGGAATTAGGTAAGTGGCTGGGAGAAAGGGTGTTCACGCTAATGCTTAAAGCTGACAGACTCTCTGAAGGTGTCAAGTAGACTTGGTATGCCTGAGTGGTAGCTACATCCTGAGTGTGCCCATCCTTTACATAACACATTAAACTCCCATCTGCCTCATTTGGTAATATCTCAGGTGGATGTAAAAGATCCACAGGACTTACCGAAAAGAGTAGGGGAAGTTCTGGGGTGCCCTGGCCAAATTTCCCCTACTTGGTATCAATACTACCTCAGGTCTCCCCTGAAAAGATGCTATTAGTTTAGTGGGAATAATCCAGCCAGCAAAACATGAAACAAGTTTTTTTTTCCATCATCTACTCTAAGGGAACAGGTGTCCATGTCTCCCTTAGCCATTGTCCTCAAAAACTGAGAGCAATTCAAATATAGGTCATGAAACAAGAGTTGTATCCAAAAGCCTGCACGCAGTCAAGTAGCAGGGCAGAAATCTCCCACTCAAGAAACGCTACTAAAGAAGTCCATACAATGTAGTTTTTAATAGCGCTAAGGTGTCTTACTTGTTTGTAGTGTAGTTTCTGTGGCTAATGGAACCTACCCCCCCCCACACACACACGCACACACGCACACACACACACACACGCACACACGCACACTTTTGCCCACTAGTAAGTTACATGCAACTCCGCTTTCCCATATTGCCTAACAGCATACTCTCAAAGCTGTAGTTTACACTGTCATCCAGCTGGCGCTTTCCCATTCCCACTACTACTCCCTGGGTCAGCATAAGAAATTATTTCAAATATCTCTAACTCTTCAACTAAGTAACTTTATAACTTTCCTTTCTCTTTACTGGAAAAGTGACAAGGCTATAACAGTACTGCTGCATACACAGCCTTACTATGAAAAAGCATACTGAACAGTGTGTTTTTCTCTCTAACGAGCCAAACTGCTCTCACAGGGGTGTCAGCTTACTCCATTAGCTCTCACTGTACACTGATTCACTTCACTCCCCTATACTACCCCTACAATTATACTCTTGTAAGCCACATCCACATCTCTGCTAAACAAATAGCTACTCTCTCTCAGCTTCAAACTCTGCCCACCCTTCATAACAAATAACAGTCCTTATCATCACCTTTATCACTAGCTAGTAACTCAGACTATGAACCACTACTTATCTCACTTCTCTACATACTAGAATATTCTACATCCTACATTCTAATAAGTCACTCTTTTTACATCAAGGTCCTATAATCCACCGCATCCACCAACTCACAAGCAACAACAAACTTTCTTTCACTCATCACTTCCTGTCTTTGCAACCCCAGCCCCATACAGTTCCTTAATACAATGAAGCTAACAGAAATATGTTAAAAAATTAATTATTTCCCTGATTAGAGGCTTACTAATTTAGCTTGCTGTTAACTGAAAGTCAGATGGTACTTATGTGAGTATACTGGAAATGAAAAAGAAACAAAACTGGTTCCAATGTTTACTTCTGGAGTCAACTTTTTAGACTGCCCACATCTTAACTGATGAGCTGGTTCACGTACATACACTCTGCAATATGAATATACATGCTCTGCCCTCTGTGGTATACCTAAATCAGCTACTCAGATGAGACTTCAATGGTACTACACAGGTATCCTAAGTTTAAAAGTTGTGGCACTTTCCCTAAATAAAGAAGTAAACTTTCAACCGACTCCCTTAATGTCCTCCCACTTTAATAACGATGACCATTAGGTCAATGCAGCTCAGAAAAAAAAAATCGCTCATTTTGGCAAATTATTCTATTATTAAATTTCTTAACATTTAAAAGCTTAAATTGATGCAGTGATTGCTATGGTTAAGGTGTTTACCTTATAGACACAACGTGCAGAGTTTGATTCTCATATGGGATAATTGGCTAGGCTTAAAATGGCCCACAAGGGCAGTTGGCCTAGTACTAATCTATGAACCATTCATTTAAAATCTTGGGGGAATTAGTTCAAATGGTAGAGTGTTTGCTTTGCATGCGAGAGGTAGAGGGATCGATACCCTCATTCTCCATGTTTTTTGGGAGGTTGGTATAAATGTTAAAGTGTTGACCTTATAGACACAAGGTACAGGGTTTGATTCTCACTTTTAGTCTGGCAGCTTATGTGGCTCAGTGGACTACAGAAGTTAGCATTGGTGATGGCATTGATGGTTCTAATCTGGAAGTCTCCACATCTTTAATGAGAGGTTGGCATAATGTTTAAAGCTTTTGCCTCACAGCTACAAGGTACAGGTTTTGATTCTGATGGTGGGAGGTTGGCATAGTAGTTAAGGTGTTTACCTTATAAGAGCCAAAATGATGACAATAACTTTAATTAAAGATAAATCCACATCAAACAGTAAGTGCTTTAGGCACCACTGGACTTCTTCAAAGTCCAGTGCGGACGAAAGCGCTTACTGTTTGATGTGGATTTATCTTTAAAGTTATTGTCATCATTTTGGCTCTGATTCGGTTTGATTTTATTGATTTTTTTGTTTTTTCGGTATCAGTTGTTTTTGTTTTGTGTTTACCTTATAAGCACAAGGTGCAGGGTTTGATTCTCAGATGTAGTAACTAGCTAGGCTTAACATGGCCCACAAAGACAGTTAGGCCTAGTAGTAATCCATGAACCTATGCTGTAGATAAAATGGTGATCCTATAAACTGCCTGTGAGTGGGTGGGTGTGCGTGCATGCGCACAGTAAGTTGGTACTCTACTAAAAATCAGTTTAACTGCCTTGCACTCACTAAGTACCACAACGGAATTAGTTTAAGCTATCCCCCAGAAAATAAATGAAACCAAAGAATTCTAGTTCAACTGATAGCCAGGCCAGAATTAGCTCCATCAACTGAAAACCTACTCTTGCACCAATACACTGGCCCAATGCTTCCTGAAATTCACCAGCTCCAATGCCCTACCCCCACTAGTGGAAGCAAAATTCTTGACTTGGTTATTACTGACATGAGCAACCAATGCTCTACACCAATAGTCAATTCCTCCCTGGTTAGATCCGACCACAAACTAATCACCATGGAAATCAACATCTCACACACACACACACACACACACACACACACACACACATATACCCTCTGCAAAGGTAACCACCATGAAAAACTTCTCCAAAGCTGACTTTGGGCTCCTAAAAACAGAGGTGGCTAACTTCACGGCACCCATGTCAATGGAAAATAGATGCATGACTGCCGAATCATACACCAACGCACTGTATACACGTACATAAATGCATGGAACTAGCCATATGCAACAGAACCAAGATGCTGTCCTCCAAAAAAGGAAGCCAATTTGGTGGTTCCCTGCCATTGATAAACTCTACAACAGAAGGAAGAAACTGTTGCAGAAAAAGGTGAAGTCCCAAGACTGGAAAAACTCCCTTATTAGCCTCAGCAAAAAGTTGAGATCCCTCATCAAAACCTCTAAAGCCAGCTATGAAGGCAAAATTTGGGGCCGACACTAAAAACAACCACAAAGGCTTCTACAGTTATATCAAGAATCTCCACTGCAATACCCAGGTTTTCTCTGAGTTACTGCACAATGGTACTCCTATACTGAGCCAACAGATATTGCCAACATACTGTCCGACAGATTCAGTGCCAACTTTACCCCTCTCTCCCCTCCTAAAGGACCAATCACAATACCGGAGGAATGCCAGGCACCCAGTATTACTGCAGCACAGGTTAAACCTGCATTGTCCAAGGCAAAGAATTCAGCCTCCATGGGACCAGACAATATCCCTGGAAGTGTTCTACATGAACTACAAAGTGAATTGGCACCACATCTGTGTGCTCTGTTCAGTCACAGCCTCAACTCAGGCTTTCTCCCTACCAAATGGCGCACTGCTACAGTCATCCCTCTCCATAAAGGGGGAGCGACTACAGACCCTGGGAATTATCGCCCCATTAGCCTGATGAGTCTCATATGTAAGGCTATGGAGCACATCATCATGGACCTAATTAACAAGGATATGGGGAATCTCCAAACTCTAGATCCCCCACAATTTGGTTTTGTGAAAGGTAGATCATGCCTGCTCAACCTGGTTAACTTCTTTGAATCAGTCACCAGAGCTGTGGATGAGGGCAAGGCAGTTGATACAGCCTACCTCAATCTGGCCAAGGCCTTTGATACCATTCCCCACTCAGGAATCATTGATTAACTCACCAAACTATCAACCCCTATATCACTCGGCGACTTGCAAATTGGCTCACAGCTAAAACCCACAGTGTGAAAGTAGCGGACTCCAAGTCAGACTGCCAACCAGTCACGAGTGGAGTCCCACAGGGATCGGTCCTGGGTCCTCTCCTGTTTGGCAACTACTTCTCAGAAGTCCAGGTCAACACAGAGGGACTCTGGCGGATGAAGTTTGCATACGACTGCAAGCTGGGAGCCATTATTAACTCCCCAAGTGATGTAGACATCCTACAGAAAGGCCTCACTGAGATCAATGACTGGTGTCAAAACCATGGCCTTAAGCTTAATGACAAAAAATGCATCATCATCCCCTTTGGGAAAAACTCAGTTCCCACTAATTGCCACATCAATGGGAGCCCACTGAACACTGAAGGTGTTATAAGAGATCTGGGAACACAGGTTGACTGCAACCTCTCCTTTGACCACCACATTGCCACACAATGTGGCACATCTCATTACTAAGGGTTTTGCATCCAGGAAGAAAGAGGTCATCATCTCTCTCTACTCTTCCCTCATTAGGCTGGTCATCGAGTATAATGCCCAATATGGCATGTACCTCACTAGACATGTGCAACAGTTGGAAAAGCCACAAAAGTACCTCATGAAGAGGATCCTAGGCCTTAAACACATGTTCAACATGGACAGACTCAAAAAACTCCAGCTATTCTCTATCTCATATAGTCTACTAAGAGGCGAGCTCTGCTTGACTTACAAAGCCATGTCTGACCCAGCTCTTTTAGAAATGCTAGATCTAAAGAAATCCCATTCCCTCCACACCACACACTCCACAGACCTCAACCTCATTACCACAATCAACAGAACATGCTGGAGGGACAGGTTCATAACACAGAGACTGCCCATGCTCTGGAATAGACTTCACATACATGTCAAGCAGAGCGCCTTACTGGCCCTCTTCAAGAGAAATCTTGATGAGTGGATGGGAAATAGAAAGTTCACCTCGGAGATCACTCCAGTGGCTATGCTTGATAGAGGCACTGAGAACTAACCTCGGGTGGCACAATGCCAGGGCACTTCTATGGGCTAGGCTTGTAAAGGCTCCAGGGCCATTAGCGTAGTACACACCTATGAACCTATGAACTACCCCTCAACACTGCATAGACAAGGCAGATTATCAGAGAATGAATGAAACCAGAGAGTTCTAGTTCATAGACTCCCTTAATACAAGACATTCCACGTTAAAAAATGCCAATTTATTGTAGAAAATTAGTAGAACTCTTCCCACCACATCCTATGTATTTATTTTCTAGAACTTACAGTTTCTCCCTAGTAATAGGCCAGCTATCTATGAATGTAACACAATTCTTAAAATTTCTTGAAACATACAAAATACATGGAAAATATTTACTATTTTACAAAGAATTTAATGGGCCCAGAGTACTGTTTTAAAAGACCAGTCTTTCAGATGGTCAGGTTTTTTTTCAAATCCGTGAGTGAAATTACATAAAAAATTTAAGAAAAATAATTTTCAGCAGCAGTTTACACAAACTGCAGAAAGCTATAAGCACATTGCTACAAAACTTCGTCTTCTTCTTTCGGCTTTTCCATGTTAGGGGTTGCCAGAGCAGATCACATGTCCGCTCATGATTGGCAGTGGAGTTTTACGGTGTCGAGTTGCCAGCCTGGTGCCCAACCTTCCACAGAAGGCACATACATGCACTCACACCTAGGGCCAATTTAGACTGTCCAATCCACCTACAGCATATGTCTTTGGGAGGAACCGGGAGCACCTGGAGGAAACCCACGTGACCACAGGGAGGACATGCAGATTCCGCACAGAAGGCACCCCAGCCGAGGATCGAACCAGGGAACCTCTTGCTGTGAGGCAACAACACTAACCGCTGCACCACCGTGGCCGCCCAAGCACATTGCCACAAAACAATGCAGAAAGAAAACTACTGTAAACATACACCAAATGGAATTTAAAGAAAAGCCACTTTCAAACTTTTGGAAACTAGCAGAATTTGTGATGTCATGCCATTCCACAATGTATGTCACGGCTCACGATGGCAATTCTGTACTCAAAAGCAGAATTTTTTTTTTTTTTAACAGTCATGTTTTCTATGTGCATTCCAGATGTAAAACCACTCTAGTTGACAGCTGTCAAATGCACGCTTTTTCTTTAACCAGATAGATCATTTTTATTAAAGAAATTCTGGCACACAAGTGCAATTTCCATACCATGTAAATGAACACTAAAACAAAGTAAGCTTCATGCACACACTTAGCAGCTAAGTGTGCCAAGAAACAAACACTGAAGATTGTACACTGTATATAAACAGTTACTGTTGACAATGTGTCCTGCTGATGCCACCATTGTAAAATGAGTACAAAAAGGACTAGTGCTGGCAGTACAAATAGACTGTGCTGTCAGTATTGCATACGGTTTAATGCAACTGCAAGCAAACGCCTGTGTGTAGTGTGCATAAAGCTTACTTATCAACTGGATTTTTTAACCAACATTGTGCTGGCTGACTGTCAGACTGTGCTCATTGTTTGACTTTTATTTCTTTCTTTTAGTGCTCTTTAATTCCTTTGGTCTGTGTGTTCTTTAACTTTTTCTCTGTTACTAAGTATTTGAGAAGTTTATTCTCCTTTGTCTTTTGTAAGTGGTTAATTAGAAAAACTTCCCCTCATCTTGTGAAAGTCTCCATTTGTCTAATCAGCACTTAAAGTGTCATTTGACAAATGACAGCTAACTGATAACAAACATTGTAGCATTCTCGTAAGCTTCTTTGTGGGAAGAGCTCTGTTGTGACTGAAGACTGACAGTAAGCTGCCTTTGCCTACATGGACCCGTATGGTGCCCTGTTCTTTGTTTCATGCGCTATACATTCTGAAGCTGGACTGGAATCTTGGACTCATTGTGGCCTTCTGCCACCATTCTTACAGATCAGGTTTAAAAACCTTTGTGCATCCATTGGACTGCTGTCTTGACTAGTGTTGACACCTACTGGTCTTCATCTACTTTTGGCTGGAATTTTGAGGTCCAACTGAAATCTCTCCTTAACTTCCAGTTTTTCATAGTCAGAGGTGATGTGTTCTTCAGGCTATTAGACATTTTCTTACTCATTAGAGAGTTGTCAGAAATACCATTAAAACGGTCAGAGATTTAGTGACCTGTGTTTCCTTGTTACTCTCTTCAGGACCTTTTGTAGGGCGTGTGTTGGCTCATGTAAGCACACTCTAACATATTTTAAATGGACAACTGTATTTAATGAGTGAGCAGATTGTTTTGGTATCCATATTTGATGATGTTCCAAGTGAAAGGACCAGTCTGAGATTTTTCACAGAGCAACTGACATATCATCAGACTTGTATAACATTTGCAGTCATCATGCGCTCCACATAGACATGATTACTTCTCTGTCTTAGTAGTCCCGTTGTTAGCAGTTGCCTGTTTTTACTGTACTTTGACAATGAAGCAACTTACTTTAATAATTAGTCTATTTGGAATTTGTTGAGTTAAGAGCTTTTCTTTCAGGATTTTAATTGGGTGCTAAACTTACTTCACCCAAAGCTGTACAACACTTACAACATATTTAGTCTAAGCACCATCTTTATTTTTTTTACTCTATAATTTTTTTTAATTTTACTTTAATTGCTAACCAACTTTTGTACTGATTGTTGTTTGTTCTTGTTATGTAAAGTGTTCATGAATTAAACACTATAATAATCCTAAAGACAAGCTTTCTGATTCCAAACATAAAACTGAGACAATACCAAGGATGTTAAGATGTCATTGTTACCTACCAGGATACTGTAATTCAAGGACTCCAGTTTTGGCACAAGCTTACTTTTCATTACTCATACTTTGGCTATGTAAACACCTGATGACAGAAGTGAAAGCATGTGCCTAGTACTAACAACATGAGCAACAGCTATCCCCACTGCCCCTCTCAACTTCCACCCAGCTGAAATACTTGTACTAAATTTCCATAACAACAACCAGAAAAAACTCGTCATCATTGCAAACTATATTTCTTCTGACAAAAACATCCCTATTATCGAAAATATACTATCCTGGATCTCTCAAAATATACCACATGATACTATATTACTTGGAGACATGAATATAGGCTGGAATACCCTTAATACTGAAGCCCCTGACCAAAGCATTCATCTGTTTGGATTTGCACAACTAATCATTACCCCCACTTATCTTAATAAGCAGTCTAACACAGGTTCTACACTTGACTGGATTCTGACCACTGACCCTCTCCTCTACCATAACCCATGCTCACTCCCAGATGCATTAAGTGACCACTTACCCATCCAAGTCCAAAGACACTCACTCCAACTTAACAAACCTCATCTTTTAAAGAACCGTCGTAACTCTCTGCCTTTAATTCCTCTACTTTCGATAACAGACTCGCATCCATTAATTGATCTAGCCTGTTCTCTTCTCTTAATCATTCTCTTAATGATGCAGTTCTAGAATTCAACAGCATATTCCTAAACATCCTGAACGACCTAGCACCCCCTCGTAAAATAAGAATAAAATCCAATTATGCCCCCCGGCTCACAAAAGATACTTGCACCCTTATGCACCAGACTCAACATGGAAAACATGGCAAAAATCCAAATCCCCTACTCACCATCAGCTGTTCAAAGAACTTAGGAATCAGACCAAAAGACAAATATACAATGACATGAAAAAGTTCTGCTATAAAGCTACTGCCCAATCTACCCATCAGTCCACCCCCAAAAACTTATTTTCAAACATCAACGTTATCCTTCAGTCTGAAAAACCTCAAACCCCTAGTCCTTATTCCAGCCTCTCCCCACAAGACACCACCTCTCTCCTTAACCAGTTCTTTATTGACACCATCACTAAACTACTTAACACCAACAAAACTCGCACCTCATTTCTCCACCACAACCTGAAGCAAAGGAGGCACTCTTCTCTCTCAAACCTATCTCAGTATCTTACATTACATCTCCACACCTAAACCTTAAACCTTGTTCCCCTTCTGCTGACAACCTACCCCCTCTTTTTCTCAAGCTTGCAGCCAAATCGATTGTCTACCCAGTTTCTATGATCATAAACAGATTCCAACAAAGGAGGCAACTCCACTGATCCTTCCAACTATAGACCCATTGCTATCCTTTCCCCCATCTAAAATCCTACAAAAAAGTGTACATTCCCAATTGCTCAAATTTCTCATCCATAATAATCTCCTTACTCCTGCTCAACATGACTTCTGGCCAAACCATAGTAGCTCCACAGCCCTCCTATCTTTCATTCACACTGTTGCAGAAGCTTGTGACTACAACAAACCTGTCTCAAGTGTATTCTTAGACCTGTCAAAATCCTTCAGCAAGGTATCCCACTACATATTCCTAGCCAAACTTGCCAGCCTACATCTATCTCCCACCACCCTCAAACAGTTCTCCAGCTATCCTACAAACAGACAGTCAGTCAGATGGCAGTCTTCCTGCTCTACTTTTCTAGCCATTCACACAGGCATTCCCCAGGGCTCCATCCTGGGGAATCCCTTTTTTTTTAATATCTTCACCAATGACCTCTATACTTCAATCTCTCATTCCACCCTTATACAATACACTAGCAATTCCACACTTATCACCACCTCTGACACACTGTCCCAACTTCAGTCACTCACTCAAGAATCTTTCATTTCTGTAGAAAATTGGCCAACTAAAAATCAACTTATTTTGAATCCAAAAAAGAGTAAACTTCTACTCTTTCTCACTAAATCTAGTAACCATCTCCAGGGGTGGCTAGTGCTATAGGACTGCAGTCCCCACCCTAAGTTGTGGAAAGAAAACAAAAACAAAATTAAAAAAAAAAAAAAAAATGGAAAAACAAATAAAAAAAACTTTTTCTCAGTCCCGGAACGACTCGCGCATGCACAGTTTAGACTGGGAACTCCTGGAACTCGTGCATGCGAGTTTCACAGATGGGAACTCCAGACTGTTTTGTCAGCAGTCCAGATAGGAGGAAAGGCCAACTCTGCCCTGCAACCCAGAAGTCTATGCAGTGGCAACCGCACAGAATGGAAGATGTCCAGACTGCAACCTCCACAGGCTGGACTCTGCTCTCATGGGGGAAACCTGACTTTGGAGCCTGCTCTTGTGGGGAAACTGTTACCGGACTCCGGAGCCTGTGCGGAACTGTAGATGGTTACTGCAGCCTTGTAGGGAACAGAAACAAAAGGTGACTGTTACTGGAGCCTTCTCTCAGCACAGGTAGGGAACTGAAACAGCGGTGTGTGTGTGTGCGTGCGTATGTAATTCCACTATATTGTATGTATGCTGATTTCCACCCAGAGGCACAAAACTAAATACTGCTGTTGCCCTGGACCTTCAAGCTACATAATAATTTCTTTGCCAGAAGTCCTTGTTTGTACATAGTAAGACTTCTTAAGGCAAACAGATTTTCTTCTTCATTTGATATTTATCACCTTTCAGGGGGGAACCTGATGGGCAGGATTTCATTTCTGGCTGATTTGTTGAACCACTTTTGCTTACCTGTGTGAGACCCAAAAGGAGGAAGGGGTGTGTATTCCTGCTGAAGCCTTGGCAGTGGAAGAGAGAGCACAAATTGTTTTAAAACTTGCTTGTGTTCATATGGCTGCAGAAAGAGCGAGAGCAAATGTTTGTGCTATTCTGAACTGTCACCTCTTTGTAAAACTAAAGAAAACTGTTTCCTGATTAAACCTGGAAATAAAACTATTAATAGTGGGAAAACCTCACCACTAAAGTTACTTGAGTAGTTTGCATTACTAAGCCCTATCAGGCTATAGTGAGGGAGTGAACCCTCTGTTTTTCATTTTGAACTACCCTTTTGAATTGCAAAATGCCTTATTTTAATGTTAGTCCGTCACACAGTAGTAACATTTAAAAGTTCAGTTTCTACTTTTTTACTGTTTTAAGTAGAGCTGTTTTATTTCCCTGTGAAGTGTCCCAGCCTTGTTAAGGCTGCTAACCCTAAACTTAATCTGGTCCTTAACCCCAATGTGCAACTTACCTTAAAAAAAAAAAAAAACATTTCCATAACACTTTACTTAGACAAACTTTGTCTGAACATAGTGGTAGGTTTGGGTTAGGGCATTGTAACCGAACGAGTTTTCCTTTTAAGTTTTGTACAACTGCAACCCACTCAAATAATATTTTAAGAACTGAAATGATATTTGTTTCACTTCAAACAGCCTGTAAACATACTATTCAAGTCTTGTGAGAAATATGAATTAGGCAATGCATGTACCTCAGAACGGTCCCTGATTTTGACAAAACTTTTAGCTCTTTCCCTCTTAATCCCTCCTAAAACTGATGACGTTTGGAGGCATGGCGATGAGTTATGCTTAATAAATAATGGCAACAATTAGAGTTACAGACTTCTTTTACTTTAGAAAATGTATATTAATTTGCATTATCTTATTCTGTTAACATCTCAAGTTAATAGCACAGACATTTTAAAAAGTGCCCCTGATTATTTCTGGATCTGTCCCTAATTCTTTTGAGATTTGTACCTATTTACTTGAGAGCTATGGCGATGCATACAGGGTCATCAGTCCATCCAGGAACTGGACTGTCAGTAGAGTAACGTTGGTATGATCTTGGTTCTAAATATCAAAATGTTATTTGCATGGCCATTTAATTGTACAAATAGAATAGTTAAAGTTTTTTTTTCTTTTCTGTATTAAAGATGGAGGTAAAAATCAGTTGAGATTGGTAAATTCTTGTAATGACATCATCAGCTTATAATTGGCACTGATTCCTCTGTTATTCACGGCAAAGACATTAATAAAAATATTATATACTTCAGTAAAAAGCACTAAACTTTGAAGTCTACTAGTTGGTACGAAAAAGCCTCTGATGTCATGAATATGCATCTAGCCTCCTAGCTAAGAAAACTATAGAACCAATCCCCTTCTTCCACAGCCCATATGTTAGTCATCTTCTTGAGTATGAGCATTTTATAATTTGTTGACTGAAGAGGCTTCATGCTGTCTCTATATGTTAGCATACTGACTGATGCTGTCTACACTTTAGTGTCAGTGTGTGTGTGTGTGTGTGTGTGTGTGTGTGTGTGTGTGTGTGTGTGTGTGTATTGTTGCCTGACCGCTACAGGTTCTCTGGTTTGATCCTTGGCTGGGGTGCCTTCTGTGTGGAGTCTGCATGTCCTCCCTGTGTTTGTGTGGGTTTCCCCTGTTGTCCTCCCATCTTACAAAGACATGTGTCTGTCTGGAGTGTTTCTCCCTGGGCCTCTGCTGAAAATTGTTTTTTGTTCTGGTTAACAAATGTTAAATAAAAATGACAAGCATTTGAATTTCGGACTTCATATTCTTTAGAAAGTACATGGTAACACAAAATCTTTTATTCTAGCAATGTTTTAAGTTTATAAGATGGCTATTTTAAATTTCTCCCTATTTTTGGGACTGTATTCCCCCATTATTGGCTTTGTCTGGGTGTTTTTCTAAGAGGTTGAGAACTATGGTGAGAACTGAATTCACTGAATATGTTTGGTGCTGTATTCCCCCATTACTGGCTCTGTCCGGGTGTTTTTTGCTATGAGGTTGAGAACTGAATTCACTGAATATATTTGGGAGCTGTATTCCTCCATTACTGGCTTACTCTGGGTGTTTTTCCTAAGAGGTTGAGAGCTATGGTGAGAACTGAATTCATTGAATATGTTTGGGGGCTGTATTCCCCCATTATTGGCTTTGTTCAGGTGTTTTGTGCTAAGAGGTTGGCAGCTATGGTGAGAACTGAATTCACTAAATGGTAGCCACTTAAGTTTCAGTCTTCCTCTCTTTCACAAAACAGCTAATTTGGCATAGTGGTATGTTGCTCTGACTGTTTTGCACAGGGTCCTGGGTTCAAAACTTGGCAGTGAAATGTATGGTGGCAACACAGCATTTTATTCTAGCAACTTTCCAACACTATACAATGTTTAAAATGTGTCCCTGGTTTTGGGGCTTTTTCCCCCCCCCCAATTAATTTTGGCTTTTTCCAGATTTCTTGTGCTGCAAAGTTCAGAGACACAGCTGAGTGTCGAGTAGATTTTAAAAGGAGCCGAGAGCTGCAGCGGAACAAAAGTTTAGTGCCGCTTATGCTAAGTATGCTTGCATTGTTAATAGCACAACAGGTAGTGTACTTGCTTTTGATGCAGAAGGCCAAGTAATGGTTCATTGGAATGGCTGCAGGGGGAGGGGGCTCCATTCGACCATGATTTTGTGAGGGGGGGGCAGTAAACTCAAAGACAGCCCTGTCTGAACTATACCTCTCAACTGTCCAGATTTTTGCAGAATGAATAGATTTTTTGCTTCTTATTTTTGGTTTGTTCCTCATAAAATGTGTGGTTTTCTGGCAAATCATTTAGGAATGAAGTCACTAAATAATGACAGACACTGAGTTTCAGACTTCATAACCTTCAGAAAAATGCATGCTAAAGCAAGACCTGTTATTCCATCAACTGTCTCAGTTTATACATGAGCAATTTTTTAGTACTGTTTATATGCTCCCCCAATATATTTGGCCTTGTCCAGATTTCCTGCATTAACAGGTTGAGAGCTACATGCAAATAAATTGCTTTATAGACTTAGGCATATCCAAACCTCTCAACTGCCCACGATTCTGGCTCAAAATGCTGTTCTTCCCCTAATAATCCCTCCGCAAAATGGCAATTTTGGAAGAAAACATGAAGGGTTTACAATAATAAATAACTGTAATAATCAGAGTTATAGATTACTTTTATTTCAGAAATGCATGTAGATCCTTTTATTTTGTCAGCTGCTCAAGTAAGCAGTACTAATATTACAAAGTGTCACTTCTTTGATAGGTTCCCAGCTGTATTGTGTGGCTATTTTATATTTCTGCATCACATTTGTGGTCCATTTTTCATAAAATTGTGTTTTTTGGCAAATTAGTGGCAAATCATTAAAAACTGAAGTTAGAAAATAATGACAGACATTTCAGTTTCAGATTTGATACCCTTCAGAAAATTCATACTAATGCAAGACCTAATATTCTATTATCTTTCTAAGTTTATAAGAGCAATATTTAAAAATTGTCCTTATTTTGGGGCCTTTGTCCCACTTCTATGTATGGCTTTGTACAGGTATCTTGCTCTGAGGTTCAGAGGTATGACAAATGTGTCAGGGCCATCACAGTCAGCCAGAGACATTTCAAATTGTGACATACTTGTTGCACACCACTCCCTCATGTAGTGACTCTGGATGTATCCAAGCAAGGCAAGGAACAGTTATGCAGTGTAAATGTGCAGAGTATCCCCCCATCTAAGGTAGACACAAGTACTACAGTGGCTTTACATCTGTCCTTGATTTTGCAGAATGTTCTGGTTTCTGTCATATTTTTATACTGTTGATTTATGCTTATTATTATTCAGAAAGTGCCTGCTGTTCTATATTTAAGTAGCAATGTTTTAATGACCATCAGGTAAGCTTGTCTGAGATTTTAAGATGCAAGTAAGTTTTAATAAGCATACTGTTAAAGAACTGTCAACACTGAAAGCCTTTATGTTGTTGCCATGCAGAGAATACTTACATAACTAGATAAAGTATAAGCCTTGGATTATTGAAATGCATATGACAGTATTTGTAATAAAGGACAGGATTACATTATTTTAAGAAGCTCATTACATTTGTTGGAGACTTGCAGTCATCTTTGCAGGCTTTACCTGCAAACTAAACAGAATGCCAAGCTATCGTGTGTGGTCCATAACCTGTGCAGTAATCCTTTAAGCAATGTATGTTGAGCTTGTTTCTTGTTTGATTTTAATTTTTTACTTTGATCATGTTTTCCCAATGAAACAAGTAAATAGTTGTTGTCAGGCAGCAGGTCTTTTTTGGATAAGAAACATTTTTACAAGAGAGATTGCTACTTTCAGCATGTTACTTGGTACTTTAATAAAGCTGAATATAAATTATAATTAGAACTGCAGTGCAAGGAGAAGTGGTTTGAGTTGAGTGCTGCTTGTTTTTCTTGCACTTGATTTTTTTGACTGGCATTCCAGTAACGTATTTAAAAAGTAAATTATTTTTCATGCCTCACAACCTTTTTGTTTCCATCTAGATATTAAGTAAGCTGTCATGCAGCTAATGCATTGACATATTTTTTTCTTCTACACTTCATTTTGTCTTGATTGGACTCTCATAATGATGGTTTGGCACCCAGGGCAGCTTATTTAAAGTTACAGTTTCTGTGGTTTTGAGCATAGCCCCTCCCCTTTCTAGTTGGACACACCCATTCCCCATTGACCCCACCCATTCAGCTGTCTCCTGCAGCCCCCCTTTGATTTGAAGTCACCAGCCACCACTGACCATCTCAAACAAGCTTTCACAATTTCCTCTTCTAACAAAACCATCACGACAATAGAGCATCACACAAAATTACTTGGAATGATGATATACGATCAACTAAAATTTGATCTACACATACAACAGTCCATCAAAAAAACAAACCAAAAACTAGATCTCCTGTATCGGAACAAGAAATTCCTAACTACTGACTCTAAACCTACTTACTCCTAATCCTTCTCTATGCAGCTCCAGTTCTTACAAATCTCCAATCCTCTCTTTGTCTTTACCAAACTTTAACAGACTTGCAACAAAGTTGCTAAATTTGCAACTAACCTACCTAATACCTCTCACCACTGTATTGCTCTAAAAAAACCTTCACTGGATGGAATTTCCACACCGTCTCAAACTCTCACAACTCCAACTAACTCACTTTCTACCAAAAAAAAAAACACTGCCTGCCTCTCCCTCTCCAGTACTGTGAATTACTATATCTCCCACTCCCACCACAAAGTACTGATAAATTCCTTCCAGAAACATACAAATCCAACAAAACAATCGGCAAAATTGTATATATATCCTCAGTATTTGGGATGCTACATAAGGTGAAAGGGAGATTGTTCCAGAAGTAAGACACAAACAGTTTCAAAAAAGAATTAAGAATTTCCCTCTGTAAGTCATGTCTATGCCCCTGTCAGGACCCTACTTAAATGGCTCTACCACTTTCTTCACTGGCTAGAATCACCTTCTTGCAGCTTATGCCTTAAGCATACAACATCTTATAACTAACAAATAATATAAAGCAGATGATGGTATACTCTCACAAAATTTTTACCTAACGTAAGAATTTTTCTCCTGTATTATATGTTACAAGTCCTCTATGTATATACTGTAAGTAGCAAACAAACTTTACTAAGTGTCTTATTTGTACTTGTTATTTTACTTTGTTACTTTCTCTACTTTCTGTTACTCAGCTTTGTGATTTTTGGATAACTGTTATTATTACTCAATATTGTGAAATTGTATAATTGAATTACTTGTACATTCAGATGGAGCTTTTTTCCTCGGGTCTCCACTGAAAATGGGCCTTTGCTCAGCTGGACTAACCCAGTTAACAAATGTAAAATAAATAAATAAACATGCAATTCTAAGGCTGCCACTTTAATAAATAAACATAATATATGCAATTCTAAGGCTGCCACTTTAACACCAGAAATGTAGCCCATGGAAATGACTGGCACTCCTAGAAAATCACTTTGATCCATCATGGTTATACAGCAACTCCTCATTTACTAGATGCAAATATGTGCACTGGTTTCCAAGTGAAAACTCACATACACAGAGCATTGATAACCTTTAAATTCATTTGCAGGTGGGTTGTCTTAATGGTTAAGGTGTTTACCTTACAAGCACAAAGTACAGGGTTTGACTCTCACCTTTGGGCTCACTTTCACAGAACTCTGCAACACTTTGTGTTTTTACTGCATCCAGGTTAAACTAATATTTTCTTGACTTACTGCATGTGTACTTGCTTTATACAGTGACACCTATTGTTTTTAAGCATTTTTAAAGCATTTACTTAATTTTGTCGGGAAAAATGTCATTTCTCTATTTGTTGGTTTTTTTCTAGTTTTGTTTGCCTCCAGATCACCATGCATAAGGGCAAATTTGCCAGGGACATAGTTGTTTGCTAGTTGTTTCCTGTTTAAGCTGGACTTGAGAGGTACTTTTTCTGTGCTTTTGCATTAATAAATTCCAAGATCGTCCATCTTGTGGGGGAAGCACTATATTTCTTAGACAAAGAAAATATGAAAAGGTGGGACAGCCATGAGTGCCTGTAGTTTTGAGACTCCCCTGGCAGAAGGGAGAGCCAGCAACAAAATACTTTTCCAGGTGCAGAATCTGAGAATAGAAGGGGTGGCTACCTCGAAAGGAGGCAGTGTGTGTTTTTCTAACACAAAGTTGAGATCTCAAGGAGGGGGTACAGGTTTCCTGGGGGGGGTGGTAAGCGTAACACCCCTTTTAGAAATTGCTTGACCTCAAGCTTGGACATAGAAGGCTGGCTGAGGAGGAGACAGGATGATATAGTTGAAAAGTAGCTTTAATGGAGGAATAGGCCAGACCTTTCTTCATGAGCTCACTCAAAAGATAAGAGAAGATGACCTCTGACTTTGTAGGGTCCTGACTGTTTGCAGGACACCATTTATAAAATTTCTTCCATTTGGCTATGTAGGATTTTTGTGTAGTAGGTTTCCATGCCTCCTGGAAAAGCCAGAGCACTTCCTTAGAAAATTGATGACTAAAAGGGATCAGGATCTTATCATCAGTCTTACGGTGAGGGATGATAGGCTGAGATGAGGCAATGAGCCCTTCTCCTGTGTGATCAGGTCCAGTTTGTGGGGTAGCTTGTGGTGACTACCCCTGGCTAAGTGATAGAAAAGGGGATTCAATGCTACTTTTGCCAAAAATGCAAAAAAATGCAGAAAAATATCTAAAAAAGAAAAAAAAATTTTCTTCGAATCTTTAGTAAAACTTTTGGTAAGAGAGAAAGTGGAGAAAAGGCATAAAGAAACTTCCCTGTCCATTGGAAGGATAATGCATCTCTTCTTGCAAAAGAGAGGGAGCCGTTTGTTCTTCTCTCAGGCAAATAAATTTATCTGTGGTGTTCCCCACCTGTGGACCAAGTCTTTGCCTGTTGAGGGTCCATTTGTTGCAGTCTTCGAACGACCTGCTTAGGGAGTCTACCAGGATGTTGTCTTGTGACAGAATGTCAATTGTTTGAAGGGACATGCCCAGCTGGGTAGCCAGTTTCTATGTAATCTAAACTAACCTGCATAATTTTTATGACGTGGTTCCTCCATTCCTGCTTGCTTTGTTGTGTACCACATGACTGTTATGTTGTCTGTGAATACTCGTAGAGGCCCAAGTTTCCAGAGGTGGGTGAAAACATGCAGGGCTTGAATGAGACCCCTCATCTCTTTCAGGCTGATGTGTTCTTTCTTAAGGCTGGACTGCCAATGGCCTTGGACCTTGCGGATGCCCATCCTTGCCCCCCAGGCCTCCTCTGAGGAGTCTGAGTACATTTCTTGACTTGGAGTCTGGGCCTTGAAAGGCAATCCTGGATTAAGGTTTACCTGTGTCACTAACTACAGGATCTCCTTCTTGACACACGGCATAAGGGAGAGCTGTCAAGGGGGTGAGAATATTGAGACCACACATTTTCATGTACCCCTGAATTTTCATCATATGCAATCTAGCTAAAGGGAGCAGTGGTATGGCTGATGCCACAAATTTCAAGCCTCTTTAAATCTCCCTGGCTGCACAAGCTTTGAGGGAATTAAGGGATTGGAAGTAATTTGCAAAGTTCTGTACCTTTTCCTTATGCAAGAAGGCCTGCTTGCTCTGTGTATCCAGCCTACAACCCAAGAAGAACAGGTCTTGAGTAGGCTGGAGGGAAGATTTCTTTGAAGTTGGCAGTGAATCCCACTTGCAGGAACAGGTTTAGAGAGAATTGGGGATGCTGAAGTAAGATTGGGGGCAAACAGGCCTGGATAAGCAGATGATCCATGTAAGGAAATATTTGTATTCCCTGAATCCTGCAAAAGTCTATAAGGAGCTTGGCACTTTGTGAATACTCTGGGGACAGTAGAGAGCCCAAAAGGCAAAGTAGTAAAAGGAAAATGCAACGAGCCTGAATAGAATCTCAGGAATTTCCTGCAAGAAGAGAGTAAGGAGGTATTCAGGTATGTACCCTTCAGATTCAATAAAACCAAAAAAACCTGTGGAAGAATAAAGGGAAGCAGGGTCTCAAGGGAATGCATTTTGAAAGTGAGAACCTTGTAGAAGGTATTGGGCACAGACAGATTCACAATGCCTACTGCCCTTCTTTCTTTGGTAGCAGAAACAGTCTAGAATAGAATCCTCACCCCACAAACTAACAAGGGACTAACCCTACAGTGCCTTAGAACTATAGTTGTCGAATTATAGGAGGAAGAAGATTTAACTGGTTATCTGTTGGCAGGAGACTGACTTTAGTGAAATAGCATAACCCTTTTTTATGCTGGATAGAACCCACTTGTCTTTGGTAATAATTTTCCAAAATGAAACAGAGAAAGTCAGCCTTTTTGACAGTGGTATGGTAGGACCAGGAGTCGGGGGAGATTTGATTGGGAAGACAGTCACAGTGACTTAACAGAGAAGGGAGACCTCCCAGATCTAGGGTCTCTCCCAGATATTTCTGTAAATCTTTTTTTGGGTGTCTTCTTGTGTTTCTGAGAAGACTATTGTTCCCCTCTAACAAAATAAGTGGACTTGGCTGGGTAAATCCTCTGATATCTGGGCACAGAGGTTAGAAGGATTTGTCTGTAGTCTTTCATGATTTTGCCCTGTACTTAACAAGGCTTTAAACAGACTGTCTGTGGTCCAAACAAAAGGTTTTTGTCAAGGGGGCAATCATGGAATTTTGTTTTGAAATATTCTGGTATGGGCTTGTTTCACAAGCAGGCATATTTGCAAATGACTGTACCAGTAACAGCTGCTCTGGAAGAAGTTTCAACAGCATCATAGCACCATTTTATACTATGTCTAGCTACTTCAGTGGCCTGATTTACCCATGACAAGAAAGTACAAGTGTATAAAATCTTACCATAACAGTAGATCTCCTTCTCTTCATTGTTGAAGTATTCTTTACAACAGGGATCCTCTCCCAAGGACAGCCTGTCATCTGGCCAGTATACAAAAGCCTTCTGGTTGTAAAGGATATGCCGTATGTCACATGTATGCTCCCTCGCATGGTGTAGGGCATAAAGGTGACATGCAGACGTTCCATCCTCAGAACTGAAAAAGCCCCAGTAGAAATGACAGTCCAAGGATAAAAATAGGTAACTAACACATCCAGAAGAAAAAAGGACAAGGCGATGGAAGGAGAGCACGAATAATGCAACAGTGAAGAGAAGGACATCTACTCTTATGGTAAGATTTTACACAGCTGTACTATGCCCTTCCATATCACTGTTGCAGTATTCTTTAGAAATAGGATGAGTGCAAAACCTCAGGAAGAAGATTGGGAGGAGGAAGGTCCGGCAGAGTCCTCTAGGAAGCCAAGTAGAATGGCCCTGGCAAAAACAGCTCAGGCCTTAAAAATCACATCCAACTTATAGTGCTTAGTAAAAGTATAGAGAGAAGCCCAGGCTGCTGCCTCAAGAATAGAATTAATATCTAACCCTTGAAACAAACACCAGAAGCAACCACAGCTCTAGTGGAATGAGCCTTAGCAGAAGGAAGGAAGGCTCTTCCCATGAAAAGAATAGCAAAAATAAATGTCTTTAGATATCCAAGAAGAAATGCTTTGTTTGTAAACAGCCAAACAACGTCCTACGAAGAAAAGAAACAAAAAGCTGTTCTGATTTACAAAAAAAACTTTAGTCTTATCCAAATAAAACCTGACTTGTCTATGCAAATCCAAGGTGTGCAAATCCTTTTCATTAGCAGACTACGGAAAAGGGAAAAAGTGGGCAAACAAATAGACTGATTAAGAGACAACTCATTAACTACTTTGTGCATAAAAGAAAGATTAGTACAAAGGGACACCCTGTCTTTATAGAAAACCAAAAAAGGAGGAACAGCCATAATAAGCTGGCAGCTTAGACACCCGTCTGGCAGAAATAAGGGCAAAAAGAAGAGCAGTCTTCCAAAACAATGCAGTAAGGAAGGTGAAGCAGCAGGCTCAAAAAGAGTCAGGATAAAATTTTTCCAAAAATTAAGGTCCCAGGAAGGACAGACAGGCTTCCTGGGAAGCCTAATGTGAAGGATGCCTTTAAGAAACCGTTTGGCCTCAAATCTAGAGGCTAAAGGGAGAGTCAAAGGCAGACAAGCAGAGATGATTGATAGGTAGGCCTTAGCAGAAGAATATGCCAACCCAGCATTGAGCAATTCACACAAACAAAAGAGAACCAAAGGAAGATCCACAGTAAGTGGATCTAGGTTACAAGAAACACACCAAACAGAAAACCTCTTCCATTTTGATAAGTAAGATTTATTAGTAGTGGGTTTCCTTGCCTCTGCAGGACCCAAAGAGCATCCTCAGAGAAAGGGTGTCTGTAAGAGATCAAAACCCTATCATCAGCAATGCCAGTTAAGAGTAGACAGGTGGGGATGGATGAGAGGTTCCTTGTCTTGCGTGAGTAGTTCCACCCTGTGATGACTGCCCTTGGCAAGATGCAGAAGAAGGGGGAACCAATGCTGTCTGGTCCAAAAGGGAGTCACCAGCAAGATTTTGGGAGCATTCCAGTTTATCTTGAACAGGACTTTCGGAATTTGAGGAGGGGGGCAAAAAGAAACATCCTCTTCCAAGAAAAAGAGAGGGAATTCACCTTCCAGGCCAGAAAGCAAAGGACTCCGACACAAAATAGAGGAAGTTGTCTGTTCAGAGGGGAGGCAAATAGATCTACTTGAGGAGTAACCCACTGGTGGACAATGGCCAGAAACACATCCCTGTGAAGCATCCACTTGTGGGATTGTATTATGTATCTGCTCAGAGAATCTGCCACTATGTTCTAATCTGAGGGAATGTAAACTGCCTGAAGGGTCACCTGATAATGGACAGCTAGACCTCAAACCTGAAGGGCTAAACTGCAAAGGAGATAAGACCTTGCCTCCCCCCCCCTGCTTGCTGATATACTGCATCACTAGTATTTTCTGTAAGAATCTTGAGGGGCCCTGGAAGGAAAAGAGAATGAAAAGCCTGAAGAGCCAGCAGAAGAGCTCTCATCTCTTTGACACTGATGTGGCCTTTCTTTTGTTGAAGCAACCAAAGGCCCTGTACCTTCAGAAGGCCAAAGGAGGCCCCCATCCACGTCTGAGGCATCTGTAAAAAGTTCTGGAGAGGGGACTGGAGGTTGCAAAGGAAGCCTTTGGTTGAGGGACAACTGATGAATCCACCATCAAAGTTCAAGCATGAAGAGGGAGTAGAAAATCTAAAGAATGAGAATGTTGAAGCCAAACTTACTTTAGAAACCACTGAAGCTTTCTCATGTAGATCTTGGCTCGGGGGAGCATAGGAATGGTGGAGGCTATATAACCCAGAGCCCTCAGAAATGCTCTGTCTGTAATTGAAGACAGAAGAAGACGGTATTGAAAGAAAGCAATGGGAGCTAAGGCCATGGTAGGAGGCAGACATGCCAGCATTAGAACCGTCTGGATCTTGCAATCCAGAAAAACATGATCCTGAGGAGTCAGGAATGACTTCTGGAAATTGTCAGCAAACCTCAGGTTTTGCAGTGAAGAGAAATGGTAAAGCAGAGATGCTGAAGTAAGATGTCTTGAGAGGAGGCGTGAATAAGCAGCCTGTCCAGGTATGGAAAGACCTGTATCCCTTTTAGCCTGCAAAAAGTAACCACAGGTGTAAGCCATTTGGTGAAGACTCTTGGGGCAGTAGAGAGGCCAAAGGGCAAAGCAGAGAACTGAAAATGCCAGGAAGCAACAGAGAAACATAAACATTTCCTGAAAAGGGGATGAATAAGAATGTGTAGATAAGCATTCTTGAGATCCAAGAAAACTAGAAACGCCTGAGAAAGTAGTACAGGAAGCAAGGTTTGAAGTGATAGCATCCGATAGGAAGGGACCTTCAAAAAAGTGTTTAGCTTAGAAAGATCCAGACTGGGTATCCAGGTGCCTTCTTTCCTGGGGACCAAGAACATTCTGGAAAAAAACCCTCTGAGGATATGGAACTTCTTGAATTGTTCCTTGAGCCAACAGGCCCTAAGGCACCTCTGGAAAAAAGTGCAGTTGTTCCTGAGGAGGCTGAGGAATGCCCAAAAAAAGGGGGGGGGGATTTCCAAACCATATAATAACCCTGGTGAATTATAGAAAGAACCCAAGAGACTTGGGTGATTTTTATCCAAACAGGAAGGGACAGGAAAGAAGTAGAGAAAGAGGAATATGACTAATGAACTGGATAGTCAGACAGCACCTGGTTTGTCAGGAAAAGGGGGCTTCTGAGTAGCTGAGTAGGAGGAGTTTGTGTTGCCTTAGCAGGGGGAGCCCTTCTACCACCCTTTTTAACTGTGGGGGAGGGTGAGACTGTTTACAGAAAAAGGCAGGCTTATTAGGATAATTCCTTTGAAATTTGAGCACGGGGGAAACAAAAATATGCTTCAACTCCTGTAAGGCCTTGCCCTTTTCTTGCAGGGACTTAAACAACTCTGCAGCTGCAGCACAACCAATCAAATGTTTATTATCCAGAAACATCTATCAGTTTAGCTTTGATATCATCAGGTAAAGGCTGAAGTCTAAGCCAGGAATACCTTCTCAAAACAGATCCAAAAGCAGCATCCCTAGATGAAGCATTAGCTGCATCATAGCTGCATTTAATGGAATGGAGAGCTACATGGGAGGACGTCCCTAGCCAGGCAAGAACAGAGGCCTTTCCCTCTGAATCAGGCAGATCAGAAGTAGCCTAACAGGCTTAAGAGAGAACAGCCAAAACATACCTATTTGTGTGTGTCTGAAAGTTAACAGCTTTAAAGAGTAGGGTAGCAGAAGTGTGCACCTTGTTACCCAGTCTCTCCACGGTTCTGCAGTCCTTATCAGATGACAACAATTTAGTGGAAGGTAACAATTTGGAAGGCTTATCAGAAGCCACTGACACAACAGAGGGGTCAGCAGAGGGACACATATAGAAATCTGAAGTCCTCAGACACTTTAGAAAACACAATAGGTTTTTTGAGAGCTGGGGGTTGAGAATCAGAAGTCTGAGAAGCCATAGAAAAAGCATCCAGCAAGGCAGTAAAAACAGGAGGAACAGTAGAGGCCCTAGAAGACTCCATTTGCAAAAGCTCATAGTACCTCTTCTGAACATCAGGCACTTGAGCACAGTCCCATTTGAAAAAGTCCATCATTCTGGAAACAGTATCACCAAATTAAATCTCCTCAAAAGGAGAGTCAGGACTAACAAACTCTTATTCTTCAGAACCACAGTCAAGTGTCAAAGGAATCTGGGAGGAATAATTCAGGGACCCTTCATTAGAATCGGCAGTATCTTTCTCAGAAGAATCCTGCTCCCTAGGCCTCTTAAGTGGGGTAGAACACCAGGGGGGAGCAGAAGCAGAAACACCCTGTGGAGGCTTGAGAGCCATAAGGGCATTAACCAAACCTTGAGTGAGGTTTTGCCATTCACTCTGGTGATCTTTGGAAGCAGGTGAAATATGCTTAGTTTTCTGCTTCTGTTTGAATGGGACATCAGCCTTAAAAAAATTTTGAAGGCTCTGACCCCTGATGGCACTCAATAATGGTAGTCAGGACCTCTTCCCTAACTAAAATTTGAAGAACACCTCTAGGCCCTTCAGTAATAACCAGCCACAGTTCCCGCTATACATCCAAAGTGGAGTTCTGCAACACCTCCACTGACTTGAGTGGCTTCTGGTCCATGCCAGCCTCTGAAGTGGTCATAGCACAGGAATCCAAGAAAGAATCCAGACACTCCTCCAGGCTTTCACCAGCCTCAAGAGAGACATTCAGTGGAGGCAGTACAGCAGAAGAATCATACCTAACTTTCTTGGCCTTTTCCTTTGTAGAGAGCTGGCCCTTGGGCTGGGAAGACCCTTCCATGGTATCCTTAGCCAACAATTTAAGTCATCAGTTCTCAAGATAAATTGCTAGAAAAGAAAGCCAGTTCCTCAATGTCTTACGCACAATAGACTGACAAATCTCATCAACACATATGGTTGTGTGAATCGCCTAAACAGAACAAACACTGGTTGTGACAGTTTTTTATGAGGAATTGGTCTCCCGCACTGGCATTTCCGCTTTCTGGATGACATGAAACCCAAACAAAAATTCCGCCAAGACTTGTAGGAACAAAGCCCACCACGGGATTAGCGTTTAAAATATGTATTCTTCGCTTTCATCTACAAAAGACTTCATCAGAACAAAGTATGTGTCCACAACAAACCTATTTATGCTAAATCACACCAATAAAAAAACTTTTAATTAATCAATTAAACAATCAATGATATATAATAATGTAATAAAATAAATGTAAAAACAACCACTGACAATATATTAAAATAATAATGGTAATTACTTTCCACCATATTTATTGACTGTCAACCTTTTATTTTTCAAAAAACATTTAAAATTAATTGTCGTTCTGTTCATTGAAGGTTGTGCATCAGAGCTGGCAACAAATCTACTGCCAATCATTAGTGGAAAGACACAACAACAAGTCTCATTAACTCCGGGTAGTTTATCTACCCTTAATTTCAGCTGCCAAAGTGTTTCTTTTTGCCTGACCAAATCACTATAATTTCCTCCTTTAAGGTCCTTTGGCACTTGTTCAAGAACAGAAAATATTTTTTTTTACTTTCTTTACAAACTAAATTATGCTTAAATAGAGCATTGTTTTTGTCTTCAATTTTCATAGAGTATAATGTTCTTTAACGTGCTTTTCTAAACTTCTTACGGACATTCCTACATAAAAACAATCACAATAAGAACATAAACTAATATGCACAATACCTTCAGAGTTTTGCAGGTAAAAATACCAGATATAACTACAGTTTTCTCTAAATGTTTCATATTAATAAATGGACCTTCCAAAATATACCTGCAAACTGAACGGGCACCACATGAAACCCAACAACCAGACTACAAGGCAAATGAAAGATGATAAAATCAAAAACACCAACGGGACACTTATCTGAAGTGGTAGAACTAGCAGACAAATGGGTGTTCAGACCAACAATCAAGGACAGAGTTCAGACTGGTGGCAAAGAAGTTCTGTAGATGGTACCTCCGGACGTCATCTTTGCCTTACACCATGTGCAGGGAGCATACTTGTGATGCACGGTGTACCCTTTCCAACCAAAAGTCTTTGTTATACCTGTCAGATGTCAGGCTGCCCATAGCATGGGATCCCTATTGTACAGAACACTGCAACAGTGATATGGAAGGATATCTGTTGTTTTGATTCTGTGCCAGGCATGTCCACCACAGCTATGTTTAAACTGTTCAGGATAAACTGTACATGAAGTATATGGTCATCTGGGTCTGAAAATTAGTTGAAATGAAGGCCAGGGTAGAAGCAGGATAACCTTTGTTCCCAGTCTATCCAAAACCCTGGTGTCCTTATATGAGGGAGGAGCATTAGCATTAGGCAGAAGTGTAGAAGGTTTGTCAGATGCTTGGGAAACAACTGAAGGGTCTACTACAGGATTCTTAAAAAGGAACTTATGGTTCTGTAGAAATTTACAGAATCTGTCTGGCCTTTTGGGAGCAGGGAGGTTGTGAGTCAGGGGCTGAAGATGTGGATAGAATAGCATCCAGGAAAACCTCCAGAAGTAAAGGGACAGGGAAGGGGGCTTGTGTGTCCATCTCTAACAGGATGTAGTACCTCTTTGAACAGCTGAGATTTGCCTAGACTCCCACTCAAAACATTTTATCATATTTAAAATAGTCTCCCCAAAGGGAGGCTCTTCCATGGGGAACTCAGGAGAAAGGGAGTCCTCATCGTCTGAGAGAATCTGGTCAGGAGAGAGAATATGAGAGGAGTGGGCTAATGAATGGTCATCAGACTCTGAGGCCTCCTCCACAGATTAAGAAGAGTCTATAGTAACCTTCTGTGGAGTGGGTGGAGGAGTTGAAAGAGAGGGCAGTTTAAGGGCTAAAAATGGCATTGAGCAGACCTTGAGAGAAATCAATCCACATCTCCCTAGGAGGTGAGGAAATATGCATTTTTGCCAGTTTTCCTCAGAGTTGATGTCTGCCTGAACCAAGCTTGGAGCCTCTGACACACCTCAATTAGTTTGCCAGGAATTGCTTCCCTGACTAAAATTTGTAAAATGTCTTCTAGTCCCTCAGAGGTAGTGATTTGTGGTTCCCCCTTCTCAGTTGCAATAACAGTCTCTTCGGACATGCAGTCATCTGATGCCATACTGGCCTCTGGCAGGGTCACTAGACAGGGTGTCTGAGACTGGGCAGACTGTTTTTTTTTTTTTTTTTTTATGAGCTGGATGTATGTCAGGTCTGAATGGGTCCACCGTTTTACAGTGGGCCAAACACTTCAGATATTGGGTCTCTAAAAAAATGTTCAGAGAAAACAAATGTGTATGCAATGTCTTTGGAACAAAAGATTGGCAAATGGAACAAATCTTACAGTCCTGCTCTGTGCATAGGCATAAATGACGCTGGTATGGAGATCTTTGTAAGGTATCTGCCTAAAACACTCGCACTTACCACTCCTAGCAGACATCTAACAAAATCAAGAAAAACAGTTTAGAAAAAAGGAAAGTTCCTCAACAGGGCACTTATCTGAATCGCAGAAAGCTTTATGGTACAACAAACTACTTGAAGATCAGACCGACAAGTATGAGATCTGCACTCAGGCTGGTGGTGAGATAGTCCATGTATTTACTCTCATATATTCACTTATATACTCCTATGGTTGCAGGCTAGGTCATACATCTAATGTATGCTCCTGGGAAGGTTTAACCTTTGTACCCCTGGCCGGACATCAGTGGTAAAAACTCACCTGTATGGAAGACTACAACTGTGATTTCAATCAGGACATTAGCCAGGACAGCAGTGGGAAGCTGAAACAGGTTTAAAAAGCTGTAGTACACACAACTCTGCACCATTTCTTTTTGTGTGTGTGTGTGTAAGTGCTTTTAAAGCTGCAAGATGATTAAATGCATATTCTGCTTTTAGCCAATATGTGAGGCAGAAGTGTGTTACTGTTTTCAAAGCTGTAACATTCTTTGGGCTCCTATGTGTTTCTTCTCTCATTATCTTGTTGTACACTGAAGTAGCAAACCGCTGTGTATTACAAAGAATTGTGTGACAGTGCTTAGTGTGTTACAGCTTTCAAAGATGTAACACACAACATCCCTAAACTTGATTTTCTTTCTCAATCTTCTAACTGGTGGTACACGAAGCAGGTAAAGCTCTATGTACTACAAAAAATTATGATCATGTTTTTCCGATTATAACCAGGTACTTATATGTTCTGAAAATGGATGCCAATATTTACTTACCAAGCTTTGTTTTACTTTCGAGGCAAATTTCCTGGCATTCATTTCTCAAACATATACTAACTTGATTACGAACAGAGACTCAATCACACTGGCCTGTATGGAGAATACCGATATTGTTGAACTCTGGTTTCAGGAACTGCAGGCTCAGTATGGACTCAAAGGTTGAAAGCAAATCTTTTCATTAAAAAAAGCAACAGGGAAACTATGAATGCAACACAATATAAGCAAACAGTAATATCTCATCATTTCAGTGTGCTATTTATCATAAGAATTGGCAATAAAATGGGCATGTCAATTAGAAAAGATCTTCCATGACACATGGAAGGTTTGCACACGAAGCAAGCAGTTGATCGGACTTCCTGATGCCTTTAGTTCTAACCACATAATATCTTGGTTCAACCGTGTACATCCAAGATATATAATAATCTCTGCTCTTCTTTTCCTGTTAAATAAAGAAGGCTGATAGCTCAACTGACTTTTCAAGAACACAGCTTACATCTCTGCATATAAATGAACAGTTCCCAAAAGAGCTCTAAAGGCAATTCTTCTCAGGTGAAAACGGCACGACGTTGGTTACACATGAACACCTGAAGCTGAGAAAATTTTAAGCTGAAGTCACAGAAACAATAAAAGTATTCAGAGAGTAATTTTAGACAAAATGGTTCAAAATGCGGCAACATCAGTTTTTTTTATTACAAAGTTGAAACCATAAGCAGGACAAAATGGGTGCAGCAAAACTCCCTTTAGGAAAGAATTGACAGTAGGGTCACTAGAAACCTACTAGCCTACATAATTACATACAGACAACGTAGGACATAAGAATAAGAAAACAAGTCTTTGAAAAAGCATCTTCAGTTTCCAGAGTCAATAGATTACTCAGCTGCCCAAAACAGTTTCAGCTGCCCAAAACACTTTCTTACTAAGCATTTACTGGTTTATTTTAAAAATTTGCCAAAACACTTTCTTACTAAGCATCTACTGGTTTATTTTAAAAATTTGAATTGTCTCAGCAGAAAACGAACAGTCAGGAATGAAGTCTAAATCTTCCCAAGCAATGACAGTTCAAGATTTTAAGGCAAAATAATAAATAATTTGCTACCGAGGCTTTTGAGGCATAGGGCTTGGATGGAGTTTATAATAAACATGTTGCCACAATAAGAGTTTTACAGTGATACAGTGGAGTAAGAAATTAGCTACAGAAGTACTATAAACTAAAGTGTCACAGCCATTTTGGAGCTATGAGAATGGAAAGTTTAAGTCTCTTATGGCCTTGAGTAATACTTTCTAGATTAGAGAGAAAGTGGTAGAAAAGAAAACAAGAAAAAAAAGCCAACTTCTCAAGTGTAACAGAAACAAAATGCATGACTCAAGGCCAGGACTAAAAGGGAACAGAAACTTTGGAAGCTGAACCTACTGTCCTCTGTGCCACTACTAGACACTAGTTATATAATTTAAAAGTACAATTAAAAAATATAATTAAAAAATAAATAAAAACAAAATTAAAAGTTTAAAGAGGTGATTTAAACTATGCACCCCTGACCCCAGTATTTGAGCTAACTAAGACAATGCATCAGGGTTTTTTTTCAACATATATTGAGGATTATTGGCCATTATGCAATGCCTGCAGTGTGTCATGATGCATGAGGGAGAGGAACAGTAAACAATAGGCATAACTCTTTAGGAGTTCTCAGGAATATCTCACATACCGAATATTTAGTACCTGGAATTTTGGGAAAATAACACTTTCTTTTTTTGGAGTGAAATGCATCTCAAGAACTGTTCCCAGACAAAAAAAGGAACAGGGAAACACCCCTGCTATAAAGCATTTGTTTCTTTAAACTTGGTGGCAGATAAATTAACTTATGCTGCACAGATGTCTTCTCTTTATGCGTCTGACACAGGTAACACCTTATCCTCTGCCTTTCAACCACAGAATTTCTCATATGGGGAAATTCTCAGAATAAAAGATTTCAGTACTGATGTAGTATCACAACCAGATTTTGTAACCTGCTGTAACTCATAATGGGATCGCAAAATGACTTTCTGCTTAAGCAAAAAGGGGTGTGTGAAGTGTTAACTACTGTTTTGGCACTTTGGGAATGAGATGTAGGAAGAGGAACCATGGCAAAATTCATCTTACTGGATGGTGTCCTTTCCGGCTTTCTGTCTGCATTGTGCTTTGCACTGGAAAAGTAGGCTGTTGCTTTATTGTGATTAGTGGGAAACAGTGATTTAGGTTTCCTGCTCAATGCTTTGTACAAAAGACATGAAGTGTGTGCGTCTGCCACTGTTAGTTGAAGATCTTGGCACTATATATGCATGTGTGTGTGTTCAGTTTAGAAGTATCGCTGAAGGGATTATACGTCTCAAAGCTGGCTTGTCATTTACACAGACTGGAGTGTGCAAGGCAGAGTGCAGCTCGCATTTATGTCTGCTAGTGGATTCAGACAAACCAAACCGAGCAACAGGACTGCACCTTCCGTCCATGGCATGGCATATCATTCATTTACACACGGAGTGAGGTTACTGTGTTGAAAAGCCACGCACAAGGTCCAGGGCAATTGTCAGTTTGCCATGTAATGTTGTCAATACATTGACTTACAGATGGGATACGGAGGCTAGCAGTTGTGTTTGCACTTTCAGGCCAACTGTTATGATGTGACATTTATGCAGTTAACAGTGTAGCTATTCTGCCCACATTTAAATGAGTGCCCATCATTTGAAAGAGACATTACTTCCAATCTGCCTTAACTGTGGTACTGCTTGGAAAAGAACCGCTTGTCCTCTTCCAAATCTGGCATAATTTATTCTGTCCTGCTCATCTTATTTTGCATGGTGGGAGGCTGGCCTAATGGTTAAGGTGCTTACCTTACAGACACAAGGTGCAGGGTTTGATTCTCACAGGGGGTAATTGGCTAGGCTTAAAATGTCCCATAAGGGCAGTTAGTCTAGTACGAACCTATGAACCTATGAACGATATCGAAACCAGATTTGTAACCTGCTGTAACTCGTAATGTGATCGTAAAATGACTTTCAGCTTAAGGAAAAAGGGGTATGTGAAGTGTTAACTACTGTTTTGGCACTTTGGGAATGAGATGTAGGAATCTGGCATAATTTATTCTGCCCTGCTCATCTTATTTTATTCAAAGTTATGCCAGTAAAGGATGCTACCAAGGATGAGGAATTTGGTTGTTATTCCAGTTCCTCTTTCAGAGCCAAGGTGATACAAAAAGTGATTTGGACTTCACACACCCCATTTCAGTTTATCATAAAGTCGGTTCACAATAACATCAGGAAGTACACCAGGTTAGAAATCTGGTTGTGATAATATGCAAGTACCAAGATTTCTTCAAATGGGAAGCTACTGACATTTGTATGCCCAGAAGAAATACAGAAAATGTCTAGGATACAGAAGCCTAAATCCATGGCTAGTCCTCCAGTTATTGAAGCTTTGAAGGATGTTTTCATCAGTGCACCTTTACAAACACGCCCCCCCACCACCACCACTCGCCACTCCCAGGAAGCTAGACTGTTTCTATTGGGTAGTGGACTCCTGTGTTTGTACAACAGCCCTACTGCAGGAATAAGATGTCCACAGACAGACAGGAATCTTCTTGGGAGCCAACTAAAAACCCCATGCCATTGACCACAGCAGAAAGGAATCTTCTTGGGTGCCAATTAAAAACCCCAACCCCCATGGCAGAGAAATCAGAGTGACTGATGGAAAATGGAAGAAAGTTTACATCTCTATTAACCTGGCCTTCATGTGCCTGAATTGACAGATTCCTATAATCAGTTTCCAAAGGACACTCTTGTCCCAGCTTAAGGACAAGATGGAGGAGATAGAAGACAAAGCCCTGAGAGACAAAGTATTTGATCTCTGCAATCTCTCTTCTTGGGTTGGCAAGCATAATATCAAACTGGCTATGATGCAGAAGATTCATTATGCAGGGCTGTAGATACATGGTTGTGTATACAGAGTTATGCATGGCAGAGGTCACAGCCTCCTGCCAAAGGATATGAAGGCTCAAATCTTTAATCCCCCAATAAACAAAGAGCTGCTGTTTAAAAAGCTGGAGGAAAAGGGAAAGCTATGCAGTCACTGAAACAGCTACTTCCCTGCTACATACAATAGAAATAACCACACAAAAAGATGACACTTCCAGTAGAGGCACGATAAAGGAAAGCAGCCTATTCAGAAGAAAGGCTAATTCAAGAAAAAAAAAAAAAAAGCAAGCTGACCAAAAGAAAAGGCTGGGGTCCCTCCAAGCCAAGACACCTCAATGGAGCAGCTAAGACTTGATGTAGCTCCTCTTTCCCTACCCTTCCAATTCCACCCCAGCCCAACTATATCTATCCATCCACTCCTTCCCTTACCACCACCCCCCCCCCAAAAAAAAGAGGGGATTGTCTGGAAATATTTCCAAGAGTGGAAAAACATACCCCAAGATGCTTGGGTCATACAAATGCTGACACAGGGATACAATCTACAGCTGATAAAACAACAACAGTTCTCAGGCATTCCTTTAGCATCTACGGAACATTTTACAAAGATAGTATTACTGAAACTCTGACATCAAGGGGTCCTAAAGAAAATACCAGAACAGGAAAAAGGCACAGTTTTTTACTCAAGATTAACACTGTCCTAAGAAAAGTCAGTCCATGGAAGGCCATAATAGAACTATCAAAACAAATCGAATTGCTAGCGTGACTAAGTTCAAAATGCTAACCTTGCAGATTGTACTACCTCTCCTCTTCTCCTCTCCCCTCAGGGGTTCATTATTACCCAGAAGCTCAATGAAACCTACCACATACCTACAGCCAGGACACACAGGAAGTACCAAAGATTCAAAGCAGAGAGTGCCCATTACCAAGTTACCTCTTTGTCATTTTGTCTGTCTACTGTACCCAGGGCATTTACAAAGTACCTAGCTCCAGTAAAGTACAGTTGTGTACACTTACCATAAATGTAGATGTGAGTGCATTCACCGTTGCAGCCCTGACTGCTGGGATTTCCTGCTGTGAAAGCCCTTGGCTGGCCTGACTACCACAGAAAACTCTATTCGCCTCCCATGTCAGTACACTCAGATATAAAGAGAGCCAGCCTGCGCCATCACTTCAGTATTTTCTTGACCCCTTCTAGGAGGAGCCCAAAGTGCAACATGGGTGAACCAAGGTGGTGGGATCTAAGCCAGGGTATTCTGGGACAGAGTTCCATGGCTATTTTTGTTGATTTCTTGTAGCCTACCTAGTAGGCTGAGGGGGATAGGAGGGAGGAAAAGTAAACTGCAACAGTAAATACACTTGAATGTCTACATTTATCTTAAGTGTACACAGCTATACTATGTTCTTCATGTTTCGTTGCAGTCCTGATTGTTGGGAATATTCCCAATACTTAACTGAGGGTGGAAGATCATGAAAAAGAGTGGATTCCCTGTAGGACTGCAGATGCAAATCCTGCACTACACTTAGAAAATGCTGCCAGGTGTTAGTGCCATGTGAAGGTGTGCACAGAAGACCAGGTGGCTGCCTCCAGAATTTCTTCAGTGGGGACCCCTTAAGGAATGCTGCAGAAGTAGCTGTGGCCCTTGTTGAGTGTGACCTAATCAAATCAGGGGGCTTTTCTGACATGATGGCTGTAAACAGAAAGAAATGCATTGGGATAGCCACTTGAAGTTGTCTGTTTAGAAGCCGTCTTTCCTTCAGAGCCAGGGACAAAGGTTATAAACAGCTGGTCTGATTTCCTCAATGATTTTGTCCTATCTAGGTAGAACCATAACATTCTGTGTATATCTAAAGAGTGAAGTATTCTTTCCTCTCTGTTTTGAGGTTTGGGGAAGAAGGTAGGTAGATGAATGGCCTGGTTTGGAGACACATTCATGAGCACCTTAAGCATGAAAGAAGAGTTAGTTCTGAGGAGACCCTGTGTCAAAGCCATGGCCTCAAGCTCAATGCCAAAAAGTGCATTGTCATACCCTTTGGTAAAAACTCTGTGCCCATGAGCTAACACATAGGTGGTAGTTTACTTAACACCAAAAGTGTGATGAGGCCTTGGGACACAGGTGGACAGTAGTCTCTCCTTTGATAGTCACATCACCACAGTAGTTAGGAAATCCTTCTACTTGGCACACCTCATCACAAAAGGTTTCTCATCCAGGAAAAAAGAGGTCATTGTTCCCCTCTACTCGTCACTCATTAGACCCATTATAGAGTAAAACGCTCCTTTTGGTATGTACCTCAGGAGACATCTACAACAACTGGAAAGGCCACAGAAATACCTCATAAAGAGCAGACCATCTAAAAAAACTCCAGCTTTACTCTGTCGCATATCGCCTACTCACAGGCGATCTCTGCCTAACATACAAAGCTAGGTCAAACCCAGAGCTGCTCCACATGCTCCACTTAAAGAAATCCCAATCCCTCAAAGCTACATGCTCTAGGGACCTAAACCTTGTCACTACAATAAACAGAACATGCTGGAGGGATAGATTCCTATCCCAGAGACTTCCCATACTCTGGAACAAACTACCTGTCTATGTCAAACAAAGCTCCTCATTAGCACTCTTCAAGAAAAATCTTGATGATTGGATGGGAAATAGGAAATTCACCCCGGGGATCACCTCTGTGGCTCTGCTCGACAGGGGCACAAGAAAATAATTTTCTTGGGTGGCAAAAGCCAGGGTACTTTTTGGGTAGGCTTATATAGGCCCTAGGGCCAATATTCTAGTACGTACCTATGAAAGGTTTCACTGCCATTAGGGCCTGCAACTCTGATATCCTCCTGGCTGAAGTGATAGCCAGTAGTACGGCAGTTTTCCAAGTAAAAACTTTAAAGAAGCATTAGCTGCAGGCTGGAAAGGAGGCAAAGTGAATTTTTCTAGTACATAGTTGGGGTCCCATGGATGGGTTCCCTCCTGGGAGATCTAATGTGAATGAGACCCCCAAGAAACTGTTTCAGCAAGGGGTGTGAAAAGATAGGAAGAAGAGTAGGGATATGAGCAGAGATGGCTGAGGCATGTATTTTAATGGAGGAATAAGACAGCCCTTTATCCACCAGACTCACCAGGTACTCCAGGACGGTTTAAATGTTAGCTGAATTTGGCATAAGGTGGTGCTTCTGGCACCAAACTGAGAATCGTTTCCATTTGGTTGAGTAAAATTTTCTAGTGCTAGGCCTTCTAGACTCTTTTAGAAAGTTTTGCATCTGCTGACTTAAGTTAGTGCTGCAGTTGGGTGCTGTGGAATTATCTAGGCTGAAAGGCTGAGAGTCTGAAGACTGGGGTGCACAATCCTCCCTTGTTTTGGATGAGGTGGTCTACCCTCAGTGGTAACAGCCAAGGATTCTGATTGGTGAGCTCAAGGAGGAGTGGAAACAAGTGTTGTCTGGGCCAGTCCAGTGCTACCAGTATGGCCCTTGGATCCTCTTCACTTATCTTTAGAAGCACTCAAGGCAAAAGAGGCGAGGGGGGAAAGGCATAAATGAAGAGGTGAGTGCATGGGAAGGAGAAGGCATCTGTTCTCCAAGCAGATGTCTGCCTTGTCCTGGTACATATTTTTTCAGGTGAGCATTGTCTTTTCTGGCAAATAGGTTCTCCCATGGGACCTACCATTTCGGAGTTATGCTGAGAAATATTTCCCAATGCAGATGCCGTTCATGGGGGTCTGTCAAATTTCTGCTGAGGTACTCTGCTGGAATATTTTGTTCTCCTGGGATATTGTGGTATAAGGTGCAGTCCCAGATTTGCATGGTTAGATGGCACAGGGCATAGGAATGCATGCCTCCCTGCTTGTTTATGTACCACATGACTGTGGTATTGTCTGTCTGTACTACCAGGACCCCTGGTATCCATTTTTCTTTGAAGGCCAGTAAACCTCTTGTACTGCCATAAGTTCTTTCCAATTCATGTGTTTCCTCCTATACTGAGTGTCCCATATTCCTTGGGTTTGGAGGTGTTGGACATGAGCCATTAATCTATATCCAAAGCATCCATAGTGGGGGTTTGGCCCTGGGTTGTGAATCTAAAGGACAGGCCCTGATTTTTGATGCAAGCCTGTACCTACCATGCAAACTCTTGTATAAGACAAGGTATCAGGTGTATTTCAGTGTCCAGGGACTGAGAGCTCTGGCACCACACATTCTTCAGATACCACTGAAACTTCCTCATGTGCAGTCTGGCTAGGGGCACCATGAGGATACAGGATGCCATGTATCCCAGCACTCTGAGGAATTCCCTGACTGTGATGCACTGTTTTTCCTGGATTTTTTGGAAGTTTTCTGTCAAAAAAGTGACCTTATCTAGTATGTGTGTGTGTGTGTGTGGGGGGGCCCTCTGAAGTGACGAGTCCAGCAGTGCCCCTAGGAAAACTGTTTGGCTGGGACAGTTATGAATTTCTTGTGACTTTTGTATGGGAATGTGCAAATAGGCGTCTTTTAGTTCTACTGAGACCATGAAGGCCTGAGGTGTTATCATTGGTAGTAATTTTTGAAGGGTCAACATTTTGAATTTTGGCACTCTGAGAAATTGATTTAAGTTGGACAGGTCCAGTATGAGATGCCAAGAACCCTCGTTTTGGGGGACTAGGAATAGCCTTGAGTAAAACTCTTTCCCTTTTTGTTCTTCTGGAACTGGCTCTGCCACTCGCTGGGTGCACAGAATTTGAATTTGTTAGAGAGCCTGTGATTTTTGATTTTGAGGTGCATCTGGGTAACCTAAGTATTTTAAAGGCTCTTTGAAAGTGAGTTTGTATCCATTTCAAATAATGTCTAGAACCCAATGATCTGAAGTGATGTGGGTCCAGTTCTGATGGAAAAGTGACAGCCTTCCTCCTAATTTTGGGTTGGGGATAAGGGGGTAGAGCAATGAGACACAGTCAATTTTTCTATGGCAGGGGCTTGTGGCCTAGAACTCCCTTGTCTGTGTGTTTTGGAGATCCATTGCTTTGATCTTTGCTGCTGGGGTCTTTGCCTGGGGGTTCTTTCCCTCTGAGGCTTCCTCTGTTTACTCCTAGGTTGGGCGGGAAAGGACCAGTGCTCAGCAAGGAAGTTCCTGCTGAACCTAGAAGGATGCACTTGCAGAAAGTACTTTACCATTTGCACAGACTTACTTAGCCTTGTCCTCCATCTTTCTAAGGACTGCTTCTGCTTTAGAGCCAAAGAAGCAGTTTTTATCAAGGGGTGCATCCAAAGGGCTAGCTTTTACATGATCAGGGAGACACTGCTCCCTAAGCCAAGCATGTCTCCTAATCACCGAGCCAGTGACAGTTGCCCTGCAGGAGGCCTCCACGGCATCATAACCATGGTTCAGGGAATGTTAAGCTACTTGGAAACTGGGGCATAGGTCTAAAAGTTCCTTGGGATGTTAACTTTTGCCGTTGATAGAGAATGGTTTGCTGGTATTTGATCATATGGAATTGACAGTTGTGGACCCACAGAGTCAGAGTGGCGGAAGTGTATACTTTCTTTCCGAACCTTCTTGGTCCGTAGGCAAAGGTTTCCTAGAGGAACTGGCTCTAGCCCCTCTAGGCCCAGGAGTGACCACTTCTGGGTCAGCAGAGGGTTTTTTAAACAGATATTTATGGCAGTCTTGTACCCTGTAGAATCTGTCTGGTTTTCTACGGGCAGGGGAAAGGGAGTCAGGATTTAAGGAGGCATCCTGGAAAAAATCCCTCCACCACTTCCAAAACAGGTGGAATAGCTAAGGGTGTGTGTTCAGGGAGGTCCAAGAACTCCCTAACTCTCTTTTTGGCCTTGGGGTGTTCTTGTGCCTCTCACTAAAAATGCTGCCTCACAGCATGGAGTCTCTCTCTAAAGGTGAGATCCTCTGGTGGGGAAGCAGAGGGAAGATTTTCCTCTGAATCAGACTCCTTATAGGATGTGTAAGAGGGGCCTTCCTCTGATCTAGACTCTTTCAAATCAGAATCTTCTTCTGACTGCAGTGGGTCTGAAAAAAAATTCAGGAGGAGGAATCCTTTTTTTTTTCCTGGCGTAATATCTCCTGTGGTTCATCTAGCCCTTACAATGTTAATTAAGTCTTCAGTCAGTTTGCTCATATCCTGTTGGGATCCCTGGAACTGGGAGCCTGTAGGCCTAGAGGAAGGCCCTGCTACTTTTCTTTGGGGTGGCTTTGGCCTTAGGCCTAGGTGTCAGACGCCCTGATGCCTGACTCTCTAGGTTGAAAATACACTGGTGCAGGCCTAGGCCTTGATGTGTCACCGGTTTGTAAGAGCTCACTGAAAGCTGCCGCCTGCTGAGCAGTCTCAGACCCAACCGATGAGCCAAAGGTACGTGCTGTAGAAGTAAAAGGGACCAATGGCATGTCCAACTCCAAACAGGTCTCAACAGAGGCCTGGGTCACGTTTCAAAGGCTGAAGAGGGCTGCAAAAGCACCTCACCTTCCTCAAAAATCACAAGTCTAGTAGAAAAGTCAGAGGGCAAATGACTGTCATCTGAAGACCTTAGATTATGCTTCTTTTCTTCTTCTGGCTTTTCCCAGTCAGGGGGTAGCCACAGCGGAACTCCAGTCGCTAATGATTGGCAGTAGATTTTTACGGTGCCGAGGTGCCAGCCCGATGCCCAACCAATTTGAGTTCAGGACGATTTGTTTACCACAGCAGAGACAATTTCCTTCATCTGAAATGAGTTAAAGAAAAAGAAAGAGTTCCCCAACGGGGTACTTGTCTATCCAATGACAACTTCACTCTGGCGTGAACCATCTGACACAACTGTACACTGTTTCGGGCTCTGTGGCAAGAAAAGACTGAAGTGATGACATAGAATGGCTCCCTTTACACCTAAGAGTACTGACATCGGTTAGGGCATCTGCCAGTTTGGGAGGCAAAAAAAGTTTTCTCTGGTAGTCGGGCCAGCCAAGGGATTTCACAGCAAGTAATCCCAACAGTCAGGACTGCAACAGTGAAACACAAAGAACATCTGCACATTGTAGACTAGAAGGTATTCACATCTACCCTTGGGTGGAAAACTGCCGCATTTAGGCCCCCACTCAAAAGGAGGTATTGTACACCCTGGAATTTGCTCTGACCTGCTTTCAGACTCTGGGACTCTTTCTAAATCTGCCTGAATAAGATCTATGATGTTATCCCAGCAGGTCCAGTTCCTGGTGGCACTTTTGGGCACCACCACTCAACAGCATTCCTTCCATCATACATTATGCTCTTTCTGACTACTTCCTTCAGTGTCAAACAGCAATGAGAGCAGATTCTGGCCAGGATATTCCTTTGGCACCTGGGCTGCAAATCATCTACAATCCTAAAAGAAAATGTAACTGTACACACATGCTAGGTACCACCTTAACTTTGAAGGAGAACAGAAATGCTCCACAACTGCTGCTCTCCTTTTTCCCCAGACTATTTCCATAATTCTGTAATTATGACTTACAAGTCTCCAAACTGCAATATGCCCCCCCGGTATATCACCAACCAACAAGAACCCTCTCTTACCTTTTGTGCAGGCTAGCCGTGAACGCTTGGTATCTAGTGCAGGAATGAGGTTTAACACTCACAGCATCTCGCATCCCATCCCAGGAGAATGTCCTCCCAGGCACTTTACTGACATGTTCATTACCCCTTGAGTGAGAGTCCTACAGCACATTTTTTCCTTGAGGCGATGAGGGTCAAGCTTACCAGGAGTACAGCCATCATTCTGAAGAGTATTTGTTTTTCTCTTTGTAGCTCTGACTCTCCATGCAACCTTGTTGGCATACAAGGGGTCGGTATGCATTGGCCCCTTCAGATGCACACCATGTCATACCTCCATATGATGTGATTAACTGGCTCTGTCATCCATGCAGAGAAGCACCTCAGAGTAATCTCCAAAATCCACAGGGTACTCTATCGCAGAATGTGTGCTCAAGGCTTCCCTAAAACAGAAAAAAGCAGACTTAAGAAGCTCTGCCATTGCTCTCCTCCCACTCACTAGCTCCAATAGGTGACTGTAGCTGAGCATGGGTCACACCTTGGTTATAGTCAAGAACCTCAGTCCACTATGCCAGTAACTTTGCTCCATAACTTTTAAGATATTAGACTGTTTTTATCATCTTCCCAGGGAAAGTAAACAAACATTAAATCACTACCTTTCCCTTCTACAGAATCCAAGATCCATTTCAGATTCTTACAAATGAAGTAAAGGATTATTTAATATATTTGTAGCAGCTTCAGGCTCCTGCAGCTACTGAATATGTTCTTTCATAATGCCTAGTTGAGGAAGGATCCCTGCTCTTGCCATCATTCGAGGACCATACCGTTCTCATCCTTTTCTGTAACTCATGAGGGCAGGAGGTGACAGCAGTGCCAAAGGCTCTGAAAGTGCAGCCTCCTTATCTCCTGCCTGCTGCTCCAACATGTATCAGTTGCTTCATGGTTAGAGTAAAATCTTAAAATAACCATGAATTCCTTACACTCAGCGTCTTGCAAAACAAGCAATCTGGGCATCAAGAACAGAGTAATGAATAAGCAGTTATGATCCTGGGTTACACTACTTAAACAGAATTCTTTTAGCCTAATCTCTGTGTCTGGCATATGACATAGTCGCTACCAATGATTATTTTTTATGGCTTTCATCATGCCTGAAATAAAATCACAGTCCTATTCACTATGAAGCACAGCACACAGTTAACAGTTAATGACACGCTGCAAGTTCCTCAAGGCTGTGATCACAAGCCCTCAAAGCACACATGCAGAGGCTGCTAAATGGAAGCCACATGCTTTTCTCTCTGACTGACTTCAGAAATACAGGTTGAAAATACGCAAACTGCCTTTTTTCAACAACTACAGGTCTTCAATCATCATACATCCATCAAAGTGCAAACACCATTTCGATTTTCTTCAGCATCTATGCAAGCTAATGTTTTGCATCCAAAAACCATCAATATTGCATTTCTTAAACACAAAGATGAAAAAAAAATCCATATTTATTTTTAAACTCTGAGAAATATATATAATCTTTTCTACATGCTGATACTACAGTGATTAAGTGTGCACCTTTGACATTTAACTTCAGCGACCCCTACAAGTATTTTGCTCTGTACATTCACAGCCATGTGTCACTTCCATAGTGAAACAACAAGCAGCTAATGTATGAGTCAGTCACTTGATGAGCACAGGGGCAAAAAAGAATATAATTTTAAAAGGAAAAAATCCCAAGGACAATCCAAAGAGTGGAAAAAAGTCCTGACAACATGAAGACAAAAAAATACACACCGAGAATAACTTACTACAAAATGTATTCTAGCTACTTTTTGTCTGCAATAGCAATATTTCAAAATATACACCCACACTGCACAAACTATGAAATATCACTCTAGTACAAAAGCAAAAATAACCATAGCACACATAGCTGCAGTGTTAACAATAAGTACTAACATCAAATTCAAATTATTTAACAGAACACCGTATATAAATGTAAAGTTTACATAAGAAGGTACACCACCAGAATACATTTGTGTGATATGTTCTTTTAGGAAAATACAACCACTGTTGTTTTATATCTCTAGGTATAGCTGCACTTTCAGCTAATTAACCTTAATTGCTGTCTGCATTTTCACAAGTGCCTAGGCAATGATTCAATAGATTCATCTAGTCACATACCTCCTAATGAAAATGTTTTACTAAACCTTAAAATAGAGAATGTTAAGTCCCGCATACCATTCTACTATATGACTGCAGGAAAAATGAAATTAAGTAAATTGTCTTGATGTCCACTGGAGATCTTCTTTTCTCCATGGAAGGAGAGCTGAAATTGTTGCAGGTTATTCTTCCTTTACAGATCTGCACCAAATTCTCCCTGTTTTGATGAAATAATCTATGTCAGCTTTGGTGAACTTTGGCAGGACTAAGTAGATGCAACTACTCTAAACATAAAGTATTTACTAAATGTAACTATTGACACACAAAATATGCCACTCCAGGGTTTGCCTCACCTTGTTTGCATGGCCACAAAACATGAAGACCTTTTACTCAATTACCATTAGGTTTAATGATGCAGCTTTCTTGAGAGCCATCCCCTTACTTAACAGGTACAGTTAAGCACACATTTTCTACACGTCTTACATGCTGGAGTCATAACATTCAATTCTGTGTAAATCTGTATAGTACACATTATACTTGCTACAGGAATTACCACTGAATTTATATAACCACCAGCTTAGTCTCTGCATTAAAACATAAGCCTTTCTTATAAGGTCACCATCTGGAAGTACTGACTATGTGAAGCTACAATCAAAGCATTACAACTTCCTAAATCAACTCCATAGTGCAGAGAGATAAAGCCCTGGCTATGACACAACAGACCAGAGTTTAACTAATGGCTTTGGTTCCTGTAGGAGCTAGTTGGTGTGGATGGCAGTGAGCTGCCGCTATCTGCTCTCCCATGGGGAGGGGTGGTTCTGATTTGGGTGATACCAAGAAGGGACCCTAGGTGTTGCACTGATGAAGCATGAGCCTGTGAGCATACACCGACTGTGTGCATACATGTAAGTTGAGACAGCACACAGAGGCAAAACACAAGTGAAGCTCAGTGAGTCACTGTAAGGCAGAGGGGATATCAAAAGGGGAAGGTAGGCCACTCTATCAGACATGTATGCTGATCCACTCTTCATCACCTAACTTGTCAGGTGAAGTTAAGAAATGGGCTAATACAGCACCCAGGGCAGGAACTAATGGATCATAGGACTCTTGCCTAGCCTGGGGATGCCTGGCTCTTGCCCTCCCACTGACAGACCTAGTAGGCTACTTGGGTGAAGGTAGTAAAGCTACTGGGGAGGTCAGGTGGGGAAAAAAGGTATCACAAAATTCCTAAAATCTCCAGCTGGCATAATGGTTAAGGTCTTTGCTTCCCATATAGAAGGTACAAGTTTCGATCCTAACCCCTGGCCAATGCCTGTATGGAGTTTGCATGTTCACTTGGTGTCTCTGTGGGGTTCCACCAACCTCTGAAAAACATGCTGAGTGTTACCACCTCAAACTCATCCAAGAGTTGAGGGCAGTAGCACAAACTCTAGATGGTGCCTTATGGGGGAATAGATGTATAAACAAACCACTTTGGGCATCAACTGCAATGTGCAGTATCTTCAAAAAGAGAGATCACAGATCATAGACTGTTTTAGGCCTAGCCACTCAACGGTGTAAAATATGGCTCTAGGTGATTCGCTCATGTTGACTAATGTTGCCAAATATGTGCATGGGTATTTGCCAGTGATAAGTGAGTTGAGAAATTAGCCTACTCTGACCTATACCAGGAACCCATGTTAATGGTGATAGAGGTGTATACACCCCATTAGCCACTGTGCTCCTGTCTTAAAGCCCAGCAGCTAAGAGTCAATAGGTTACTTGCTGGCCTATGTCCAGTTGCCCAGCTTGTTGTACTGGGGATAACGCTGAGTTTTACATTTAGCTTTCACTCAACAGTGAACCCAACAAACATGAATTAAGAATTATACAAAACAGTAGTACCTCAGCATGCTGTTTCAACATACATGCATACATCAGTGTATGCTCCCTGCCAGTAAGGTGTACAAAACAGTGGTGCGACCAGTACTTCTTTATGGTAGAGAGACTTGGGCAGTAAGGTCAAAGTGGTTGAGGAAGCTAAAGGTGACGGAGATGAAGTACCCGAGATGGGTGGCAGGATGCACAGTGTGGGTCAGATGAAATCAGGACATCATAGCAGAAGCCAAAGTAGCTCCAACTGCAGAGAAAGTCAAAGAGAACAGATTACTGTAGTTCAGGCACATGTGCAGAAAAGCAGAAGACAATCTGGTGAAGAAGATTTGGGACAGACAGGAAAAAGACAAGAGGAAACAATGACATCCAGCAAAGAGGTAGATGGATTATGTGAGAAACACCTGCAACTGTCAGGTATGACTGTCGAAGAAGGTAGGAGAGTGGGACTGAATCGAGAGAGATGGAGACAGCTGACACCACACACCAATCCCATGTAGAAAATGGGAAAAGCGTGTTGATGATGATGATGATTATGAAATTTCTAAAGGAGAAAGCAAGTGAGATAAAGGAACGTCAAAAAATATATTTTTAATGCATATGAGGCCAGCAACATATAATGAGGCCAAGAAATGAAGTTTATTATATATACATTAGCCATGTCTAAATAAAACTAATCTAAACAACTAACTAAAAGATGTCAGGTGTTCCTTAAATAAGGTGCATACAGGATTCATAAAAAACACTACTCCAGGATATATGCATTCCTAAATGTTGTCTTTTCCACAAGGTGACAAATTTGCTTATAACTAGAAATTCTTCTTAATTCTAGCTTTTATTACAGTAGTTTATAAACACACACATATATCACACTTACTACATTATAACAAAGTGCAACAGTAAGAGTGATGTGAAGATTTACTACCCAGTCTCAGCAAGCATACATACAGGATTTTGAATGGCAGACGAATTAGTAATTCAGATGAATCTGGAGCAACACGCATAGCCGGCTTTAGGCACCAGCGAACCCTGCGGTCGCTGGGGGCCCCCTGTTCCTGGGGGGGCCCCCAACCACAGAAAGTTCTTGATATTTTGTACCATATCTGCCAAACCAATAAAAGGTAGTACAGCAGTTCTTTATACTTAATAAACCAAGAGGGTATAAACTCTTATTTGTATCTCCTTTACAATTCAAAGATTTCTCTGGTTATAGTAACAGCCTTCACAATTTCATTAAATATTTTACCAATGACATAGTGCCCCCTGGCTTAGTTAAACCCTGCTTGCTAGTGGGCCTTCTCTGTGCTAAAACTAACATCATACCTAACGTACCTGTAATACCAATGGCTGCAGGGAGGGGCCCCGTAATCATCCTTGACTGTGTGGGGCCCCACAAAAGCTTCTTCTGGTTGTGGAAAAATGAGGAGAAAAAATGTATTAATTTCCTGGTTATGCAGTTTAACTTGAATAGGGCTTTGATATGACCCTGTTAGGATAAAACTAATAATGAACATGATATAGGCAAGCACCAGAGAGATCAGCAGCCCAGAGTGACTGATCTCCGTGCAAACCTTGAATTTTAAAAAGAGCTGATGCTTCCAATCTCTAGTAATTTTTTTTCTTTTTCAGAGTTTTTATAAATACTGGCAAAATACCAGATACTATAACTATCAACTTCTTTGCTGAAGATTTCAGTGCAGTGCCAAACATAATTGCAGAATAAAGGTTCAGAATCAGGAACACATTTTCAATATTATTCTAATTCACTTAAAATGTAATAGAATAACACCTTTTGCATCAACATGCATTTTTGGACAATAAGAAATATAAAACGCTGATGTATGGATTTATTGACTGTAATCCTGAGTGATTTACCAGCAAATTAAATTTTTTTGAAAGAGCAAGATTATAAGCAAAATCAGGGAAGGCCTGTGAAATCAGGGACAGTCACAGCTATCCATTATTCCTCAATGAGGTAACTAAAAAGTGACTTATCCTTGCTGCTGTTTGACCACTTCTAAACAGCAGTCTCTGATCTGGTGTGGCAGTACCAGTACCAGATAACACCAGGTAAACAAAAAGTGACTTATCCTTGCTGCTGTTTGACCACTTCTAAACAGCAGTCTCTGATTTGGTGTGGCAGTACCAGGTAACACCAGGTAAACAAAAGCTGACTTATCCCTGCTGCTGTTTGACGACTTCTAAACAGCAGTCTCTGATCTGGTGTGGCAGTACCAGTATTGAGCAATGTATTGCTATTTGCAGAAATAAGTACAGAACTAGTGTTGCTATGGCTAATGCATGTGTGTGCGTGTCATAACTGATTTTTATCTGTGCACACACCCAGTAATGCCAGGAACCATACATTATTCTTCTAGGTATCAGTAAAAAATGCAGTTAACAAGTAATTGTATTTCAAAAGTTAGGCATAAAATATATCACAGAACATTCAGACGCTTAGGTTTTTACAAGTCTGGTGGCCCTCACTCCCCAGACTATGTAAATGGATACAGAGGTATCCCTTAATTATCATTGACTGTGTGGGGGCCCCACAAAAGCTGTTGCTGGTTGGGAAAAAATGTGGAATAAAAAAACATATTAATTTTCTGATTACACTCTCTAACCTCAACAGGATTGTGATATGACCCTGTTAGGATAAATTTAATAATGGGCTCTGCTCTCAAGCACCCCTATTCTAAAACCTGCCCTGCTTAGATGTGTGTGCACAGAAAGCTGCTTTAGGTTATGGGGGTTTGCGGGAATTATGTTGTTATTACTTTCACTTTTATCACAGTCATACCTTAGAGGTATGCACAGGAGTTCATTTATAGTTTGTGTTTGGGCTGAGGACAGTGTAGTCAATGTTTCATTTACTTTTCTCAGAGACCTTAGAGACATACAAACATGGTTACTATAGCTTGTGTAGGTGCAAGTGTACTGTGTAGGAGCAACAAATTATAATACATTACTGAAATTATTAGTTTTCTTTTCACTTTCCTCACAGGCACACATCAGGCACATATACAGTTGGCTACCTTTAGTGGTTAAGGCTGAGAAGGCATGTGATGTGTATGTATGACAGCAGTCACTTCAAATGCATGACTGTGGCAATTTTAATCTCTGCTTTCATCCCAGTCTTAACACCAGAAGGATGTATAGATAGTGACTGTCCTTTTTTCTGGGGAGGGAGGGTAGAGAAGCAGGTAGTATTCCCAGATTAAGACCTGTGTATCCTCACAACAGTGGCTTGTTAGTTTATTGTGAGCTACTATTTTGTCAGCTTTGAACATTAAGCCTTGGGCACAACTGATTTTGTTTCTTTCAAAGAAGACATAATTGGCAATTCTTTTCATACTCATGTTTTTTGTTTAGGTCACCATTGGATTAAAGGTTGGGGAAAACCTCTAAAATGTAGCCCAGAGCATCTATAACCCTATGGCTTCTTAGGCCCTGGCTTATTTCAGTTGTTTCCTAAATGGTTATTGCTGTCTTGGTCAGGAAGGGTATGATGAAAGGATGCAAGAAAAACTAAAGCTGAACAAAACACAGAATTTCTTTCCTTAATCATAATTTCTGTTCAAGGCATCATTGGATGAAAAGGTTGTGTTAAAAGAAAAACAAACTTTCAAATGCACTTCAGAATACATAGAAAGTTGTGTATTTTTGAAAAAGCTGAAGAGGGAGGCAAAATGTGGGAAAGGAAGAAAAAAAAGTAAAGTGTATGGAATGGGGAGCCCAAGAAAGGGAGAAGAACTGGATTGTGCGAGTGTATTTTGTGGGAGGCTGAAACAGTTGGCCTAGGGCACCATTTCACCTAAGTCCAGACCTATATGTAGAGTTGTTGTAATGCATCATTGTTGCAGCTAAATGCTAGTAACTGTAAATGTCCCTCTATAATGGCAATGGGCCAACATAGTGTGGTACATAGGCCTGTTGTAATGTAAGAGCATTGTAGCTACAGGTCAGTCTTTGCGTTGTTGTTGTTTGTCTTTCGGCTTTTTCCTGGTAAGGGGTCGCCACAGTGAAACTCCGGTCCGCTAATGATTGGTAGTAGATTTTTACAAAATGCCAAGGTGCCAGCTCGACACCCAACCTTCAATGAAGGCACGCCCATTTACGCACGCATGTCTTTCGAATGCTACCCAACCGCGGGGAGGACATACAGACTCCACACAGAAGGCACTCCCAGGCCAAGCCGAGAAACGAACGGGAGAACCTCTTGCTGTGAGGTAACAACGCTACCGCTGTACCACTGCGTCTATGTGCAGCATGAACTAAAAGGTTGCTTAGGAGGGGTAGCAGTGACAGAGTGATACTTAGACTAAAAGTGCCTAGGAGGGCCCCCAACTTGACATTTGCTGGGGGCCCCCAAAATGCTAACACCGGCCCTGATGCTTTGTTCAGTTTGATACACTTGTGCTGCTCAGCTGTAATGTGATTCAGAGATGTGGAATTAACACCCTTTGAATCCCATTAAAGCCCTCCTGCAAATCTCTATAAACAGCCTTCCATGCAGTTTGTGCCAATGTGGATAGGCACAACACTGAACAGACTGTAGCCGCTGTGGTCTGGTCATTTAAGTAAACCAGTTTCTCTACTGCACTGAATTAGTGCAGTGTAGCTCATAGCCATGTGTACCCCTTCATGGAAGTTGCATGGTAGCAGCATCCTTGAAGTGTTATGGTATGCAATTTCCAGAACAGCAAGGACATCACTGATATGCAGAGGCCTACTTTAAGCAGGCTATGCAAATGGACTGCCATATTTCCCTGTTATTCTGCAGCTGAAAAATAACAGTTTGTGAATCGCTTTCCCCTTGTGTACTCCACAAGGCTCTGCAAGGTGACCTTACATACTACACAAGACTTTATGAATTGTTCATGGCACAAATTCCTCTCCACAGAAAAAATGTTATACTCAGTTGACCAATAAATGCATTTATGAAATGCATTTCGTAGTGCTTGCTCCACCACTCAATGACCTCGGGTCTGACAGTATGAGTATTTAAATTGCAAAAAAATACAATTAGAATGCCACAAAAAATGCTGTCACAAAACTAGATTTAATAAAAGTAAAAAAACAAGTTAAAAACAACACTAAGCATTTTCACCCTATCTTGCATTAAGGGCTTCTTCAGAGTAAGCCATTACAATTAAACATCCACTTAAGCCCGGTAATCACACAATTGGTACACAAAGGACATGATCTTAAAGAAACCATTAATTATGTTTGAAATAATGGTGGATGCAATAAATATTACAAATTAATGCCAGGCAACAATTAACACATCCCATCTAAAGAAACATATTAAAACAAATGTTGAAAACAATGTCTCAAAAACCCATGATCTAGCATGCATTAAGAAATATACAACATATAGTAAAGCACTTTGCCTATATATTGGAAGCTCTACGTTCAAAACACTGGTATGGAACAGTCATTAATTCCAAGGGACTTAGTAATATAGAAAATATGACTGAGAAAACAGAAACTAAATGGATCATTAGGCTTCAGTCAGATAAAGGGTTTGGTCTTAATGACAATGTTTCCCTTAAACTTTTTATTACAGGACAGACCACTAAATAAATGATTTTGGCAGCTCCACATGTATGAAATTAGTATTATTTCTATTTTATATATATAGTTATTATAAAATAATGTTTTATATGGCTTTTTAAATTAATGTTTTTGAGACTTTAATTCTGGAATTGATGAGTTTACTTAGGTCATATGGATATGTAATAGTTAATTAAGTGCAGTCATTGGTTAGTTTAAGGTACATTACTAAGAGTTTTAGCTTGTATTTTTTGAAAGTCTGTTGAAGCATCATATCTAACGTGAATGCACTTAATGATATTAAACTTTTATCTGCATCATATTGTGCTTGTGCCTTCTATGTATATTCATTTGTGGAACATGCAATTCTTCATGCTTTTTTTCCTCGTACTTTTCAAGTCAAGTCAAAGAAAACGTCATTCAGAACAACACAGCAGTGTAGCTGAACGAAATTGCAATGCCTCGTTCTCAATGCAGGAAACCGCTGCATATATAGACAGAGAAAAATTAATAAAATATCACAGTAGAAATTTAATAAGTAGCAATTAGTAAGTAAAGTAGGACAGCAGTGACCCACACCCATCCCAGAAGACAAGGAACAATATGAAGGTAATATTGTCAAATTAAAATTGAAACAATAGCAGCATATCTATGATTAGACTGAATTATTGCACAGTTTGTATACTGCACTTTACAGTCCTTCAGTGTGTAGGTGAGCTACTTTAGTATTGCACTTGGTTATTACACATCCATAAATAAGCCATTTGATAGGCTAGTTATGTAACAGAAGTCATTGTTCGTTTTTCCCAAGAGTTCAACAGTCTAATGGAGAGTGGAAATAAACTGTTATTTAGTCTGGTGGCCTTACAATACATGCCTCTGTATCTCCTGTATGAGGAGAGGTGAGAGTACAGACCATTGGCAGGATGTGTTGGACCGCTGGAAATCTTTTTGGCCCTGTCGATGCACCGGCATTTGTGTAGATCTTCCAGAGGTGTAAGGGAGGTGCCAATGCTTCTTTCTGCCGACCTTACAACTCTCTTGAGAACCTTCCGATGCTAATTGTTACAGCTCCCATACCAGACTGTAACGCTGTTGGTCAGGACAATTTCAATTGTGTAATATAAAAGGTCTGAAGTATGGAGCTTGGTAATTTTGCCTTCCTAAGTTTCTTTAGAAAGTGCACGCATTCCTGAGCTTTTTTGACTGTGCTGGATACATGGACTGACCATGATAAGTTCTCTGTGATATGAACACCCAAGAACTTTGTACTCTTGACCCTTTCCACTGTCATCCCTCTCATCACTAGAGGTTTGTGTGGTACTTGAGATCTTCTGAAATCAACAATCAACTCCTTTTGTCTTGCTGACATTCAGTGCTAGATTTTTGTTGTCACACTAGACCAGTAGTTGATCAATCTTGTTCCTGTAGGCCTCCTCCTCTCAGTCTTTGACCAGGCTTATAACAGTGGTGTCGTCCATGAATTTGATGATCCTATTCATCATGTTTGGCCATGCAGTCATGTGTCAGCAGAGTGAAAAGGAGAGGGATTAAGACACACCCCTGCAGTACTCCTGTGTTCAGGATGATACTTCCGGAGCTGTTGTCTCTCACACAAACTTTTTGAGGCCTTCTCAGAATCCAGTTGCATAAATGAGAGTCTATGCCCAGTTGATGTAGCTTTAATATCAGATTCTGAGGGATGACCATGTTGAAGGCAGAATGGAAATTGATGAATAGCAGTCTTGCATACCAGTTTTTGAATTCTAAGTGAGTCAGTGTTTCATGGAGAGCTAGTGAGATGGCATCCACTGTACTGCAGTTTGTCCTGTATGCAAACTGCAGTGTGTCCAGCGTCACAGGTAAGATTGAGACTATATGATCTTTGACCTGCCTCTCCAGGCTCTTCATTACAGTCGAGGTTAAAGCAACTGGTCGGTAGTCATTCAGAGTTGTTGGCTGTGGTTTCTTGGATAGAGGAATGATAGTCATCTCCTTGGAGCATTTCAGAACACTGGCTGGATGGAGTGAGGTGTTGAAGATGTCAGTAAGCACTGGAGCCAGTTCCATCGCACATTCCCTTAGTACCCTGCCCATGATGTTGTAAGGGCTAGCTGCTTTCCTCAGATTGACACGTTTAAGGGTTCTGGTGACATCGATTGTATGAAAGCTCAGCACCACTGCATCCTTGTCTTCAGGGATTCTGCATGCTGTTGTTTTGTTGTCAGCATCAAACCTACTGAAGAATTTGTTCAGTTGGTTCAGCAACTCAATGCTATTATCACATGAAGCTGATGTAGGTTTGTAATTGGTGATGTTTTGAATTCCTTTCCAAAGCTGCCTGGTAACCTTCTGGTCCCTGAAGTGGCTTTGGATTTTTCAGCCATGGGATCTTTTCGCCTCTTTGACACCTCTGTTCAGTTTGGCTCTGGCCAAACTTAAAGCTTTCATATCTTGGGATTTGAAAGCTGCGTTTCTTACTTTCAAGAGCACCTCACTAGTTAACCAAGGTTTTAGTTTGCCCATATGGTGATGAGTTTCATGTTTGTTATATCCTATACACACTTAGAACTGTAAGTTGTGACCAACTCAGTTTATGTGTCCAAGTCAATATGGTTGTTTGTCACAGCAGCCTTTCTAAACACTGACTAGTCTGTATAGTCAAAGGAGTCTTGTAGAGCTGAGATTGCTCCCTCAGGTCAGATCCTTATTGGTTTCTAGCCGGTGTGTTGGTTTTCAGTATGGATTTATAAGCTAGAACCAGCATGATGGCTAGGTGGTCAGAGCTCCCCAGATGTGGATAAGGTTTTGCTTTGTATGCACCTTTGATGTTAGTGTAGACCTTATCCAGTATATTTACCCCTTGTGGCAAAGTTTACATGTTTAATACAGTCTTTAGGTTAGCCTGATTGAAGTCTCCTGCAATTACTACTGCATGCTCTTGATTTCTGTTTTGCGGGTCACTTATAGACTGATATAAGATGGACAGACAGTCACTGATATTAGCATCAGGTGGGATGTAGACTGCTGTGATGGATATTCCACTAAACACTCTTGGCAGGTAGAAGGGCCTGCAGTTTGGCAACAGAACTGATTCCAATGTTTTCTGAGCAGAAGGTGGTGGTCACTACACAGTTATTGCACCAGTTGTTATTAACATAAATACACACTCCCCCTCCTCTGGACTTGCCACAGAGTGACTGAATTCTGTTTGTTCTGAATAAAAGTCATGCCCTCTACATTCACTGTGCTATTACTGATATTTTGGCTTAACCATGTTTCACTAAACATAAATAAATTGCTGTTTCTCACCTTGTTTTGTGGTGAGACTTCCAGTCTTAAGTGAGCCATCTTATTTTCAAGTGAGTGTATGTTGGCTAATTGTACTTCTCCATTTACAGCAAGTGCACAGGTTATTGTGAATCCTTATACCCACCCCATATACAGTAGCAAACCTCACCTAAAGCTCGCCCACAACCAAACACTTGATGTGTTCGACACTTAATGAATATTCATGTGGATCTCTTCATTAGCCTAACCAATATTTACTAAGTATTCGGCAACATTCAGTTCATTAGTGAAGCCAAACTATTAATTCGTAACATAATATAAACTGCAGAAATACACACTAATTGAGATGAGAAAAATTTAATGTGGAAAACTTGAAGCATTAACCATTTGTTCAGTGTTGTGCACCAGTTAAGCCTGATATTCATCTGTGTTGATCGTAAAAGCATAATTGCGAGCAGCTAAAGGAGCCACCTCTTATTTTCTGAAAAAAGTTAGTGGATTAATTTATTAAGGTAGTTTTTATTTGATTATGGGTACGTAATCTCATTTTTTATATAGTTTTGAGATAACAGCACAGTTAGCATTGCTACCTCAAAATGATTGGTATTCCAGTTCAGTACACAAAGACTTGATGCAAGGCTGTTGCAGTAGTATTTTATGCACTACCTGTGGACTACAAATTGTAGATCATAATCCAAGTTACATTTCTTTTTCCTTTTACACATTCTAATTTGTAGTGTCTGTGTCCATAGACCTGAAATAAACAGTCGGCATATTGCTCAGAATCATGGGTGAACTACTCATTTTAGTGATGAGTATATGCAGTGTTTCTCATACCCTCTTCAATATTCCACACTGAAGTCTTAGTATGTCCCTAAAATGGAAAACTTACTTATGAGCAGGTGTGAATGTGATGCCGGTATTAGGAGAAGCTTTTATTTTAATACCAAGTATTTTATGCAGAGTTTACTTGTTTTAGCAATCATTCTTCTATTTCAGACATTTTGCATACCCAGCCAAGTACATCTCTAAAATGGGAAGCCTGTTGGAAGCTGGGAGTTTTGGCCCAATAATTTATGTACGTATTTGTAATTATAAGTGCATTTGTATTCACTTTTCCTCATCACATATCAAGTGTCAGTTGCAAGTGTGTCAATCAATCAATCAAAAGTAATGTCATCAGCAAATGTGCATGGCTGTCAGTCATTGATCATTCACATATGACATCACACCCACATCAAGTGCCATGTCAATCAAGCTCACCTCACCCACAGCTGCACAGTCCTGCCCAAGCGATACAAGGATTCACAATAACCAGTTCAGCTACCCTTGCAAGAAGAACAAATGTAATATAAGGTAGACTTAGCAGGGCTGAACCCTCATTCTTCTACCCCCAAAAAAGGTGAACAACCCTCAGTCAACAAAAACAAAGGAATACGGTAATGGTTGAAAAGGATGACTCATCCTTCCCAGTGTTTCCAGTATTCTACCTATTAGATAGCTGTATATTACTTAACCAGACAGTTGTATATATTTTAATTATATCCACTCTACTTAAGTAATGCATTACAGTATTACATGCATTACTGAACTCTATTACTATTTATGGCACTACCACTTCTTCAGGAAGTCTGCACCCCTCATCAGACCAGCCCCCATATATTTTTTAATGCATTTTAAAGTTTCTGCCATGTGTGACATCAAACTAACTACAAAAAGTCAAAACTAACCAAAAGCATACAAGAAAAAAAGTAGTGCTGTGTAAGACCTTACCATAATAGTAGATGTGTGAAAAGATCATAGTTGCAGTATTCCTGACTTATGGAACACATCCTATAAAATTAAATTGCATGTTCAGCTAGTCTACAAAAGCTTATGCACCTTCCTTTCAAACTGTATCTTAGACCCATGAGCTATGCATAACATTAAAGTGTCAGTACTTAAGTGATGTATGGGTGCAGAAACAAAATCCTTAGAACTTTATTGACTTAGAGCGATGGACTGAGTTTAAAACTCATAGAAGATAGACACAGTCATAAAATTGAAGAAAGAAGGTGGACAACTAAAGAGGGTCCACCTCAGTCAAGCAGTGAAGGAGAAGAAAAGTAAAACATAGGGAAGAAGGATGAACATCTACTCTTATGGCTAAAGTCTTACACAGCTACACTATGTTCTTCATTAGATTATTAACTTATGGGATGATCTCCAAAGCTTTTAAGAAGAAAATGTGAAACCTGATGCAATATACCTGGAGTCCAATAAATCTTGAAGAACAGCTCTGGCAAAATGTGCTTTGGTCCTGAAGAAAGCTGTGATGGTCCCTGTTCTGGGCCAGTAATCAAGAAGCATCAATCATCACCACAGATACCAGTGAGGGATGGCCCCTGGAGACAAAAAGGGATGCACACAGTATTTTCAGATGCAGCTCTCTGCACCAAGCACAATTTCCCTTAAGAGTATACACGAAGCACACACCAGACCTGTGGCTGGACTCTCTCTCTCTCTCCCCCAAACAAGACTTCACACGGACCACTTTGGGAGCTTTGTATCCCTGTTTCAAGTAGCTGACACTCATGCTTGGATATTTGATTTTAACATGCACACACCTGGGAAAGACTGGCACAGATTTACCAGCTGTCCCCATTCTGCACAGACAAAAAGGTAATTACACTGCCACCAATCACCTATCTTAAGGCTTCTACAAGGGTACCCAATTATACTGATTAAAGTTAATACCATACAAATTGTAGAGTCTGACCAAAGTAGCAAGGCTTTCAGGAGCAGCCACAGTGTCACTAAAATAAGTATAAGTACTCATAAGATGTTAAAAGTATACTCTAAACGACCAGCCACAATGAAAGGTAAAGAAATATTTAATAATGAATAATAACATAGAATACATGAGAATACTGAATATCTAGTAAAAATAAACACCAGAGTTTCAATCACAGGATATATTAAAAAAACAACATAGTTGGATACATTCACACAGATGCAGAAAACAATACTTAACTAATCTCACTGTATTTTCCTGACTGACTAAAGAATTACCATTCTCCCTAGTTAAGTTAGTTACTACAGCAAGGCAAGATGATGAGTGCTGAGTTGCTTACTACAGCAAGGCAAGATGAGGTGTGAGGTGGTATAAGATCTGTGAGCGATCTTTCCTGTCATGTTCCAAGAAATGAAGTGCTGCTCTGAGAGTTCCATCATATCTCTCACGAATATCTAAAGAATCAATTCAGTGCTGGTTATAGAATGACAAAACATCTGATTACCTGACTCTGGTACAATACACACCCAGAGCTTTGCTAAAATCTGTTGCAGCATCCAAAAGCTATAAAGCAATTTCAAAATCTTCCATCCTTTCAGTGTATCAGTTAGTTCACCCCTAAGGACAATACAGTAAGATTCCTAGTCCTGGTTTTCTCCAGATATTTTTGTCTCTGGCTGCAATCAGACCTGTAAGATAAAATCTTTATGTCCTAAACCAACCCATCTAATTTTCAACCTATTTTTCAAAATTAGCTGGACTGAGATTAATCTCTTCCCTTTCAGAATTCTCTGTTAAAACATGTACAGTTAATCAGTTATAACAATGCTGTTTGGCATACTTGTATATGTTTTTTTCTGTCCATCAGGACCCATTGTTGATGCATGTTAACACAAGCAACTTTACATATACATTTTTAACACAAGCATCTGCACAAATCAGTGTGATAGTCAAATGACATAAAATTCTTTACAAAACTCCAGTTAGCTATACTGGCATATGTTACACATGCACCAACTATTCTCCCTGGCACAGATGGCACTACCTCATATCACAAAAGCATCTATCTTGTACTGTCTTGTGAAAGTATGAACAGAAGAAATGTCTCTAGATTGAGTTTACAATCAAGGCTCTTGAAAAAGCTCCAGAAGAAACCACATCTCAATAGAATGGGCTTTCCCTTGTCCCTGATATGACTTACAGTGGCAATAACAGACAGTAATGAAAAGGGATAACCACCTGTTTTGAGACAGGAAGGCTTAACTTTTTTCCCTCATAAGAAATAAAAAGTTGGATCCAATTTTCTGAAAGTTTTTTTTCCTTTTCCAGATAGAACCTTAGCTGCCAGTGAACATCCAACAAATAAGGAATTCATTCTCTTTTACTTTTGGGATTGGGAAAAAAGGCAGACAGATAACTGGAATGATTGATTTGACAGCTCAAAAACAACTTTTGGGCATAAAGGAAAGGTTACTTCTGAGACTAAAACTGTCTTTATGAAAGACCAGGAAGGGAGAAGATCACGTGACAGCCTATAACTCAGAAACCATTTTTGGCAGATGCTGATGCCACCAGTAAAACTATCTTTCAAATCAAAACAAGTAAGGAAACAGAAAAAGCAGGTTCAAAAGGTGACAAAGTTAACTTTTCAAAAGCATAGTTCAGGTCTCGAAGAGGAGGAATAAATTTCCTATGATGCCTGATAGCGAGGACATCTAAGAAAATCCTTGATCTCACAACATGAAAAAGTCTATGTAGACCTCAGCTGAGTGGCTCACATGAACATTTTAAGGTGCCTGGGACACTCACTTGGGATGGGTCTTGTCCTCTACTGCTGCACCATATATAAAATATTTTCCATTTAAAAATGAGATTTTCTTGATGTAGGTGTTCTTGCCCCCTTTATTTCCTATAACACTTGCTCTGAGTAAAGGTCCCTGAAAAGAATTATAAGCTTATCATCCACACTATTAAGTTCAAGATCTTTAGGTTTGGGTGAATAAGACAGTCGTTTCCCTGTGTGAGCAGGTCCATCCTGTGGGGTAACATGAGATGATTGTCCTTGGGTAGGTGAAGAGGAAGGTGGAATCAATACTGTCTAGGCCAAAAGCAGCTCACAAACATCATCGTTGGATTGTCTTTCTGAATCTTCAAAAAGACCTATGTAATGAGAGCAAAGGGAGGGAAGGCATACAGGAATTTCCCTTTCCATAGAAAAGAGAAGGCATCTTGTTAACTGGGCTTCTTTGCAAGAGTCTCTGATGCAAAAAGGTCTCAGTAACTGGTTTACAGAGTGGAGGCAAAAAAAATCTAGGAGTTCCTCACTGATGGACAATCTAAAGAAAGATCTTTTGATTCAACATCCATTCCTGAGTATTTGCTTTGGATCTGCTAGAGTAGTCTGCCAATGAGGTTTCTTCTGAGATTATGTTTACAGCCTAGAGAAAGAGGTTGTGTTGAAAATGCAAACTCACAGTCTATCATAGCAAGTCTGCAAACAGGAAAATACTTTGTTCTTCCATTGCTTTTTAATATGTAACAAGACTATGGGGTTTTCTGTTTCAATATGAAGTGGTCCTAGGTTGCAGGCATGACAAAGAGCTCGATGGGCAAAGATCAGAGCTATTCATCTCTCTGATGTTTGCGTCTGTTTTTGTCTTGACTGGACAAGACTCCCTGTACTTTGATAACTTCTGAATATGTCCATCGTGTAAAATATGAAATATCTGTTGATACCTTTTGCTGGGAAGATGGGATAAGAGAAGGGACCTCTGGGTTGAATGTTACCTGGTTGATCCACCAAAACATTTTTTCTTCACACAACATAAGACAAGGATTGGAAAAGATACAAAATAAAAGTGAACCCATATTGATTTGCGGTACCACTGACTCTTTCTCATGTAAAGTCTGCCATGTGGGATCATTTGAATTGTAGAGACCATCAATCCCAAGATAATGAAAGTCTCTCTAGCTAAGGCCATTTGAAGGTTTGCCCGTGACAGGAAGTAAGTTTTCAGAAACTGAACTTTTTTTTTTTTGGAAGGAATGCCATCACAATGGAGGTGTCCAGAAGGCATCCTTGAACCCCCTGATACCAAGTGGGTTCTAGGACAGATTTGTTGATATTCCATAGTTGAAGAAAATTATTAGTTATGAAATGCAAATTACAGAAGTGGTATAATTCAAGCAATCATTTAGACAGGAATAGATCGAGATTCCTTAGAGTCTGCAAAAAGCTATGCCAAGAGCTAAGATTTTTGTAAAAAGCCTTAGGGCCATATATGATGCAAAAGACAAGGAAGTAAATTGAAAATGACACCCCAATGCACAAAATCTTAAAAAGTGTGTTTTCTTTGAAGAGGGATTATACACGTAAGCATCCTTCAGAAAACTGGTCTCCATGTAGAAAAAGTCTGGAGTAAAATCCTTCCTTATTTGACAGGTTGGAACAGGTTTTACTGCCCCCTGTAGAAACAGATTTGATGGAAAAATAAGATCTGTATGGACTTGAGGAATGCCTGAAAGTACTAGAGAAGAATTCCAATGTAAGCTGCATCTCTTGTTTATTATGTGCAAAATCAAAGAATGTGAGGTTATTGTTTTTCAAAAGGAAAGGGAGAGAAAAAGTTTCCCTGTCATTTTGGGAAAGGTTTGATCAAGGAGGAGAGGGGAGGTGGGGGATGAAGAAGACAATCAGAATTTGGGGCTTTTGTCACTAAAAGGATCCACTGTATCCTTTAAATTCATGATGGCCAAGGCTGATGGATCAGAAGCCATTATAGCACAATCCTGCTTGAAGTTGCCATGAAAGAAAATACTGCCAGCCCAGCTATCTGGAATTTTGTAAATAATTATATGTCATTTGTGAATGTCAATATGATTCATATGCGTGTGTTACAAATGAATTAGAACTGTATGTCATATAAGATGGTTTGTACAGACGTGTGCTGAAGAGGTATTTTACAAAGTGCTGTTTAAAGATGTAACCACAAGTGTACCCCGCCCTACTGGAACAGAACAGAAATGTACCTGCACTATTGTATCTGTTTAGATGTATATATTTTAACAATGGAAACTGGAACACAAGAGGTTAACTTCAGAAAAATAGCTGAAATTAAATTGCCTTATGGCCACATACTAAAAAGGATGTTATCTTTCAGTTTCAGTGCAGTAACAGGCACAACGTCTAAAACTAGACATTTTCTGTATTGTCTTGGAAGTATTTTATTGTTTTATGACTTCCAGGATCTACCTTAGATCTAAGAAAAGCCCTTATCTATGTATTTTCACAGGTACATGCTAAATGCTCCCAGTTGCATCAGTGGGAGTTTTCACCTGGGACAGAATCAGTTGACGAGAAATGATGTCATTCTGCAAGCTATACCAACAGTAATATTCAAGATATTAATTTGGGAAGTCTCTTTGTGAGAGACTGTTTTCTGACCTGACAACATCAAAATCCATTCACCGCATTGCCTTGCTCTCTTTGAAGTAAGTTACTGGGGTACAGTAATTCTCTTAGATATAGTCAGGACTATAGCAAAGCTTAGCTTAGATGTTTTTCTTTATTTATTTGAGACTGTCCCGCAATGTTGTTTTAAATATTTCCTGTGATTTTGAACTATGATTTAACTAAGTATATACTGAGTATTTTCTTGTTCTTTTATTATTTATTATTAAATATATTTAAACTTTTCATTGTGGCTGATCTGTGTAGAGAAATATTTATGTTCTGAGAGTACTTGCATATTTATTTGGTCACACTGTGTAGGCCCCTCCTAATAGCCTTGCTCTTGGTCAAACTACCATTTGTATTAACAGTAACATTACACAGTAAGATTGGACAGCCTTTGTTAAGGGCCTTAAAGTAGCTGATAAGGAGTGACTGGTGGCAGGGGAAACAACATTATAGTCTGGGCAGAAGGGGCATAGCTAGTAAACCTGTCCCAGCCTTTCCCAGATGTGTGTGTGTGTGTGTGTGTGTGTGTGTGTGTGTGTGTGTGTGTGTGTGTGTGTGTGTGTGTGTGTGTGTGTGTGTGTGAGCTACTTGGGCAGGGACACAAAGCACTGGTTGGACAGATGGTGTTGGAGGTCTTGGCCTGGTCACTCAGCTGAGATCTCAACTCTATAGCTGTGCTAATGGGGAGTCTTACTGGGGATCTGGAGAAAGAGGGAGAAACCATCCCTGGACTGACTGTGGTCTCTGTGCGCTCTTAAGGGAAATTACACTTGATGCAGAGAGCTGCATCTGGAAATACTGTGTGTGCACTTGTCATCCTCCCAGTGGTGCTAGTGGTGAGGATTGAGGCTCCTTGATTACTGGGCCAGAGGTGGGGTGTCACTGAAGTCACTTGTTCTAGTTACAAAGTTTTAAAGAATTGAGATGACTACGAATGATCTTTGCAACAAAAGACTGACAGATGGAACACATGCTATAATTATGCATAGGGCTTACACAAACAAAAAAAGACACTAAAAATGCTGGTCCTTACAAGGGATTTTTCGACTGCAGTCATATTCCCTTCTTACATGACATGAAAAATACAGTATTCACAAGTTTTAAAAGGTAAAGACAAGGATGCTCAATGGAGTTCTTAAATGCCAACAAATGGCTGTATCTGGATTTGACCATACATTTGACAGGCCATGACACAGACACATTTCATTCATGGACTGGAGACAAGAAAGTCCCTTTAAGTACCAGCACATATTCTCATGCAAAGAATGCAAGTCAGACATACAGAACAAGAGGTAGGTGGCTCAACTTTTGTAGACTTGCTGGTTGTATGGTATCAGTGGCAGAATACATCCCATAAGTCAGGAATACTGTTCTAATGAAGGATATCTACCTTACTTCAAAGTACAAAATATATAACCTGACCTGGCTTCAGAAGAAATTCTCTAACAATGAATGAAAACAACAAACATTAAAGCTTAAGTCTAACTTAAGCACCTTTAGCCTGCAATATCAAGAGAAATATGGAGAAGGAAGGGGTATGATTGGCATTGTGGAGAAGGGGAGGAACTAAAATCTGCTGCATCAGTCCTGCCTGTTGAACAGAATGGACATGATCATACTTATTTATGTTTGTTGTATATAACCATATGCATAAAGTATTGTTTTTGCTCATCTACTCTTCACTATGTCTTGTGCTTGGGTACTGACTAAAAATGGTCCTTTGAACTAGTCCAGTTAAGTGGTAAAATTTAAAGGGTCTATGTTCGCACATCAAAAAAAATTACAGCGAACAGCTACTAATCGAACGTTAAACAGAGAAAGTTTAACATTCTGAACATGCTTAACAGCAAAAGATAATTAATCGAATGGCCATAGTTGGCCAAAAAACACACAGAACCATGATGCATAAGGTAAGTGAAGGGAATTTTTTTAAAATGTACCCTGTTCCCCACTGTAGTGCGATCTTGGTGTTGGTATATATAGCTAGGGAGATGTGGGGGCAGAACCCCAACTTGGTTGGTTACATTCGCAATGTTGGCCAACTATGGCCATTCAATGATTTATTTTTCATTAAGGTTTTTCTGAATGCTAAACCTTCGCTGTTAAACATTTGATTAGTAGCTGTCCGCTGTAGTGTTGTTTCGATGTGTGAATACAGACCCAAAATTGAAAATAAATCAATAACGTTAATAAAAGCTGCATCTTAATAGAGCAATCAGTTTCAAGGACATTGAAGTAATAAAAACAAATACAAATCAGGACTCAAGCAGATAAATATAGAGCATGGTCCTACAATTCAGAGCCAAAACAACAAAACAAATTCCTGTTCAGATAATATCATGGAAATTTTTAAAAGTATACAGATACTGACAGTCCATATCTATATACTATTAAAATTTTTCACGTTTTATCTGAGGCAGTTTTCTTTTGTTGTTAAGAACCACAATGAAGATGTAGATAAAGCTGAAGAAATATTTAATGGGTTCTTATATGATGTGGCTCCACTCAGACATTACAACATCTTGCTGCAAAGGGAATGGGCATAAAGTATATACCTGACTTGGCAAAATATGAGAAACTTACAAAAGCCTTAAATTTTGGGTTTGGAAAATGAAGTCTACCCACCTTTAGAACTTGAGGACATTCTTGGTGAATTAAATAATACAATTAAACTCAATGCAGGTATTAAATGCATACTTAGTCAACAAGTTGACAATGTCCTCTGTCAAAGTGTAAAGAAGGGCAACTGTCCACATAATTTTGCTCCCCCAATAGGCAAATGCATCTGCTTGCTAGCAACTGCAAGCCTGTAGTCCAAATTATCTTCCACAGTATAGATGTTCCCTGTTCATATCAGATCAATGTCTGACCAGGGCCTATCTAGAAAGTTCTCTGTAAAATTAAGAATCTTGGCTCTGCTTCTCTTGATAGGTTCCTATCTAAGCAATTAGAATGGTTGCTGAGGAAGCAATCTAACACTCAAGTTGATTATCAATCAGACTATAACAAAAGGAAGTATCACTGCTGTGGAAAGAAACCACTTTAGTACAAAGGTGCAAAGGGGTTTCCAAGTTTGAGTTGATTAGATGTCACACAGTCTATCCTCTATAATTAAAACTGTATAAAGAATTGCACTAAGTCTGCTGTCAGGCTTCTTACATTTTCAAGGGATCTCACAGATTACATGGACAAGGTATACATATCCAGTAATCTCGCTAACAGCCTGCTGAAGGAGAAAGATAAGGAAAAGTGCACTGCTGCATATAACATGTAAGTAATAATATTTGGTTTATCTGTTTTATGTGCCACTTTTTCCAAGCCAGAATTTCTTCAAGTGGTAGCAAATTCCCAAAAGAAAGTAACACAGGCTGCAGATCTGCAGTAATGCAGGATGCATTTGAAGTAGCTGAAAGACTCTCATATTTTTACACCAGTCCACACACACAGGGATAAAGGCTTATGGTAGGAAAACTGATGTTCCTAGGCACTGTAAAGCCCAAAGTGTATGTGCTCTCATCATATGAATATTCATTGGTATATTTAACACCAAAAGTAATAGCCTTTCCCTATCTATAAAGACAAATAAAATATGTAAAATCAACAACATTTGAGCTGGCTTTAAAAAAATACAACTTTTTTTATCTAAAGAATCTTACTATAAGGTAAAAATAGCTAAAATGCTAAAGAATATTGAAAATCCTAATGCGTGTGCAAAGAAACAAATATTAGCAATGAGCAACTATCAGTAATCTATTACAGATATCATTTCTTATATCAAGGAGTCTTGCTATCAAGTAACACAGCCCAAGACTGCCATATATTAAAATCACTAAATTCTCTATTATGACCAGAAATATATAAAACCTTACTAAACCATAAGGCAGCAGCAAAGAAAAAGTATCCTAAAATAAGAGCAAAGTGAATAACTGAATTTCAAGAAGTAAATAGAGAAGTAACAGTTTGCAAAATCAGCTTCAGGGACATAAGGCAAGACAGCTTGACTGTCACAGTAACCATTCCCTGGGGATCTAGGGTCATGGCATATACCTCAAGGAACTGTACTACTCTTCAGAGACAGACTCATAACGTAAGAGTAAATTCCCAAACAGCGCCATATTTCTCTTAGGTGGTAGAAAGATGAGAAAATTATCCAAGCTCATAATAAGATGTAAACTATACAAGTGACTACTGGAGTGTAGACCATGTTCTCAAATTCTGTTATAAATGGAGTAAGTAAGACACGTCAAATATCATATTATCTGGATGAGAATTTAAATGGTTTACACAAGAGTGCTTAACTGTAAAGCTCATAAAAGATAAATTACAGGTAAAGTTGTTTGGCTTTTGTTTCTAGGCTGAACAATCAATATTTCAAAAGATGGTATCTTCATAAAATAAGCAGTTTAGACAACACTGTTAAGAGAAGCAGACATGGTGGTGATATAAATATAAAAAACTAGTCCAATATCGAAAACAGAACAAATTCAGCATCTACCATAATATAGGAAAAGGGGATCTTGAAAAGCATTATAGTGTTTTACAGGACTGCCTTGTATTAAAAAAAGACTTGAAAAGCAGAAAACTACTGTAAATTTAGTCACAGGCCCTGCAGTATACTTGTAAAAAGATCAGTATAAGTGTATGTTTATTTTAAGTGCACCATTACATTTCTCGTACATCTGTATTTTATAGTTAATTTTAATTCTGAAAATATTCCTCATGTTAAAGCAGCAAGTGGTTTGAAAAAAAAAACAAAGATCATGTTTTTTTTGTGGGTTTACTTTTACTGCTGACTCACTTTTTCTTAATAATCACAACCACAAAATTATGCCAAGTTAGATATTGACATTAATGTACATATGCTTGCAAAGCATTATGGGTAATTGAAAGCACCACATGTCTTTAGAGGAACAGCTAGGTCTTTACATTATAGTTTCACTAATAGAGCAACAAATGTGCTATAGTTTCAAGAATGGCTGTTCCACCCATGAGAGATAACTGACAAATTATCTTAGTAGGATACAAGACTCCATTATTGCAGCATCTTGTATGAAAAAATGGTAGCTTATAAATTAATGTAGGTAGTGAGGAATTCTGGGTACATTTTTTCATGATGTCATGTGAGGTGTGTTCATTTTCAAGAAAATTTTCAAGGCTGCAAGCTTATGAATTAAATTAATTGTGAAAATAGCGCACACAACACTATTTACCTCAGACACTAAAATTTGATATGGTAAGGAGATTACCCCCATTACTAATGGTTAGTTAATTTACATTTGCTACGATAAGTGTGACAATGCACTTTAAAGATTCTGCTTATATACAGAGTCAGTACTATACACTTCCAATAAATACAAGTCCAACTAAAATATATCAGCATTAAAAATGGGGTCAATCTGCTTACCAAAGAAAAACAGGAATGGTATATTATTCCACTGCATAGCTGTAACAACTATGGTGCTAATGCCTTTAAATGGTTACCAAAGTTGAGGTGAAGTTTTGTTCTATATTAAACAATAAGACACCTGTAATGGTTTACCTTCGTTTTGTCAAACATGGTATGTGCAATCGTCCTGTTGTGCGACCCGTATTACCGAAATACGGAGAACATCGAAGGATCAAATGTCAAAAATGGTTTGCTGGAAAGCCATGTCTGACATTTGATCCATGTGTTTGAATGGCAAAAAAAATTTGCTTATTTGCCATTCAAACACATGGTGAATCGGCATTGTTGTTTTTTGCAACCATACTTTCAGCGTTATGCACGTCGGACCCACAGCGTACAACAATTCAAAGGTAAACTACCTGTAACACTGTCTACCATAATTGCTGCCCATCTTTAGTATTATTTACAATATACAAATATCCAAGCCAAATAAAAACAGAATATAGAGGGTTATTATCAGGCCTCTGATTGTAACCACATTATCATGTTTAAAAGACATGGATGCCAAGCAATTCACTTTGAGAGTAAAGCTCAAGACGTGAATCCTGGCCTCCATGTGAAGAACACAAAACAACAGGTTATGATCAGTGAGATCTGATCATAACTTATGTAGAGCATTGTGTCTTAGCTACTCTATGTATGGTCAGAAAAGAAAAAAAAAAAAACACTACGTGTTAAACACCTTTGAAAGTGCTGTTATGTTTGGGTCTCGTATTACAGTAGCACGTAACAAGTTTACCTTTTTTGTAATAATGGAGCATAATCAAGACACTCCATGCACTACATAAATTACAGCTGAATAATAAAAAACTGCACCCTGCAAGCTTTATGGTTCAGCATAACCCGTCACCATTTTGATACGCAGTAGGCACCAAGATAACAAAGAGGCTATTATATGATGAATGTGAATGCAAAGGACCAGTGCCATTCAAAATAAATTCAGCAGGATCAATATAACTATCCTTTTAAAATAATGGATGGAGGTTACATTTAGGTTTCAAATCAGTTGTTTAATTAAATCCAAATCATATGAAGAAAAGCATGAACTGAATATTCTTGCAGCTTAAGGTACATGCACTGAGAAGATCTGCTTTATATAACCTTCATCTTTTAAAAGTGTTAGGATAAAACCACAAGAATTAAGTGTGTTGCAAATACTTTTATGGTTATGATTAGTAAGAACACCCTTGATTTAACATCAAGTCATGCAGTAAAAAAAAACTCAGTTGACAATGCTTAAGTTTGCCGAAGAACAAAACCTGAAACCACGAAATAAAATCTTCGGCTAAAACCACGCCTTAATCACTGTTGGTTGAAACACTTAAGCAAGATGGATGCTTGCAAAGAAAACCACTTTATTCGATAAAAAACAAGAAAAACGAGCGCTTTCGGCTGTATTAGCCTTCATCAGATCGTAAAAATGCAATCATCTGAACCATTTAAAAATAAAATAACAAATCACATTTATAGTTGAAACAAACCAACCAATAAAAAACATTTCCTACTGACTTAAGCATTCATCTTTACAAGATCCAGTAGAGAATCACTTGAAAACCAATGGACCAATGCCTAATGAAGGGTGGAATTAAAGCAATGATAACAGCACATCCAATTGCCAAAATATATATAAATATATATATATGAATTAACTCTTCCCAATGACATAAACAGGGGTCGACAAAATTTTTGTTGGATTCATCGGACATAAGTATGTTTTCTACATAATTAAAATCTTTCAGTAAGTTATAGCTCATCTCTTTGGTAACAAAGCCATAAATACAAAAATCAATGGCTTCCGCAACAAGGCGTGAAGCTTGAAGTTCATTATACACATAATAAAACAACAATGTCCGTAGAACCAATTATTAAGGTTTAAGCAAGTAAACATTGTAGAATGAGCTCACTATAGGTCTCCCTGTGGAAAACACCATCCAATAACCATTGTCAAGTGTATAGCCAATCATACAATTCCCTATGGAGTCCCAGCCAGTCATAACACGAGTGTAAGGCTTCTATATCAAAACATACGGCTACGAATCAGTTACAAACAATAATAATAATCCTGTAGAAGTTAACATATATATCCCAAGTAACTATCTTGCAATAGAGTTTAAATAACAAAACTAAAACCATTAATCATGTAAAGTACGAAACTGATAACAGTAAAAAACGTCTTCGCTCCGTGCTGCCAAACATTATAGTTTAAGTAAATCAGTAACATGAAGAAGGCTCACTATAGGTTTCCTACAATGAACAGCCAGCCACTAGCCATTACCAAATAGATGACCAATCGTTCAGTACCTTGAGGAATATTGGCCAATCATTACAAACACAGCTAAAAGACTATGAAATCAAACCCCTAGAGCAATCTAAATGCTATCCAGCGAAAAAGACCTTCTCAGCAGTGTGCCACTAACTTTCATAATAAAGCACAAAATAAACATTCATTGTGGATGATGGTAAAAAATTCAAAAAACTATAATCCATCAGATCTACTTACCAAAATCCAATAAATATAGCTTAAGTAAATACTATGAATGAGCTCATCATTGGTCTCCCAAGGAGAACTACCAGCCACTAACCATTGCAAATTCCATAGCCAATCATTCAGTTCCCTTAAAAAAAAATCCAATCAAAACAAATACATCCAAAGGGCTACATATCCAAACCCCTCTTCGAAGGTAGGCAAAAGATCTTACTAACCATACACCAATGACTCACATAGTAAAAACTATGACCAACATTCACTGTAAATAGTAATAATGAAAAATAAAATATAATATATAATCCACCAACTATCACTAGCTCTCTAATGATTATAAGGCAGATAACCATAAACATAAGTAAAGCTCAGGACATCGGTGATCGCGTAATGAAGTCCTAACCGAAACAGTTTACTAGCATTATTAGAAGGGCAAAAAATAACTTCATGTCCTATTGAAAGAGCATTGATAGTCACATAATAACATCCTATCAAAGACAGCTAACTAGCGTTATTGAAGGAGCAAAAATAACATGCCTGTTTAATAAAAGTGAAGGACAGGTCGACAAGCGGCCGCCAAGACATCTTGACATAATAGTTTAACTTATGATATAAAGCAGGCAAAGATGTCATATCTTAGTGGCAAGAGTAAATCACAAGCCAAAAGGTGATCACCAAGAAAAAGCAATATAGTGGAGGTAACAAACCTTCCAATAAAATCACAAATAAAACAAAATTAATCCAAATGAATCCCAAACATCTAAACAAGACAAATAAACTAGCACTTCTTACAATAGATGAATAACTAAAAATTACCTATCTATGGTTAGCAAGCCGAGGACTGTACGACAAATTAAAATTAAGGGTGTAGTCCTAATAAAAAACTATTTCCATCCAAAAAGAACTGGCAAAAAACGAAGTCTGACATAAATAACAGCAGTATATCTAACTGAAACAATGTCTATGTATTGACGGTCAAAGCAATCAACTATACCATAGAGCCCTGGGAGCACAACTGAATATAGATTAAGTGAGAAAATATGAAAACCTCTTAATATTCAAATATGAACAGTGTTTTTTCAAATAATAGACAAAGCAATCAACTATGCCATAGAGCTCCAAGTGCTCAGTTGCTTGTAAAACGATACATATATATATATATATATATATATATATATATACACACACACACACATTTTTTTAAAAAACAACAGCAGCAGCAATAAGAGTGCCTATTTAACAGTAAAGCACACAGACAGAGGTTCTATGAGTATTTTAATGACTGAGTGCATATGCTTGTCTTTTTTGTAGGCCAGCAGAAAGATTGTGCATGCTTCAAAAGACCTTGTTAAAAGCTGTGTTTTTTGGCGTCCAATAGCAAAGTTTTGTTTTTCTTAGTGATTCGGTTCTTTTATGGATCACTTCCCTTCATCTTTTTGCCTTAGCAGGTTACAGTCAGTTGCAAAACATTTCTTTTTGTAGTTTGTTTTAAGAGACTTAATTTTTCTGTATGGAAATTATTCCTCTTAGTGAAATTAATTATTTTCTGAATTCATTGTACCCTCAAAATAGCCTGACTGGTGGAGCTGAGCTGCCAAAGTGACCCAAATCTGTTTTACAGCCAAATTCCTTTTCTTGCTCCTGTAATGCCCTCTGAGCCCCCATTACATGAAATTTTAAGGGTACAAATATAGCTGTCAGCTTGTAACTCCATCAAATAAGTAAGAACATTCTGACATCTTCGATACGTCATTTCCAGTTACTCACTTGATTTTTGATGCCAGCAAACTTCTACTATATTTTTAATGTCCTGCTACAAAAATTCTGACTTGTTTGTTTTTGTTACCACTTCACCTGTTCCACTTTCAAGATAAGCTACCAAATGACTTTTCATGCAGTGCCTTTGCTACTCATCTATCACAGCATATATTCCTCATGAAAGTACATCCAGCCTCTCTCCGTCTGACCTGAGAGAAATCACAGGTTTTGCAGATGCAGATGGACTCATGTTTTTTCTACCTGCCCACCTTCCATTGTTCTCCTTTTTGAGAACAACAGTACTACTCAGAGGTTATTTTATTTATTTATTTATGTCAGTCTTGTTGGCAAGTAGTAAGAGAATCTAATGTTAACTAAACAATTACGCTAAAATCATGTTTAAAGTATTTACAGTGGGTAGTATGACTCTAATAAGAGATATAACACAGAAAGATGGGAGGAGTGTGTAATGGAGTTAGCAGGTTAGAGCAAGAAATAGCTAAACAAAGGAAGGAAAAAGCAAACATGAAAAGAAATAGGATTAGGAACCTGGCAACAGACAGAGGTACAGCCTGAAAGTCTGATTAGTGATAGAGTTCAAATGTATCCCCAATATGAGATATACTGACTATGAGTAAGGGGGTTCAGAGCTATGGGCAACAATTAAAATAGGCAATCTTTAACTAGAATCCAGTGTGTGAAATGATCAGATGGATAGGAGAAATGACTGACAGAGATATCAGGTTAGGAACTGACAATGCAGGCACAGCCACACTGGTACGGAGAAGTGTTACAGAGCACAGGCATATTATGTACTTACACCTACACTACCTATCCTCCTCCACAAGCCATTCATCTTGCTCTGTTAATACATGCCCATGTAACTTATAGCACCTCTGTAAATAGAACTGTACACCATACCTCTCAACCTCTCAGCACAGGAAATCTAGACAAAGCCAGAAAAAATAGGGAGGTAAAGGCCCCAAAATAGGGACAGATTTTAAATACTGCGCTTACATTAGAAAGTTGCTAGAATGACAGATTTTACATTATTATATATTTTCTGAAGGATATTAAGTCTAAAATTCAAATGCCTGCCATTTAGTATTATTTAGTTACTTCAATTCTCAACAATTTGCCAAAAAAAAACACACACATTTATGAGGAAGAAATCAAAAATAAAAGGCAAAAATCTGGACATTCTGTGAAAATCTGGACAGTTGAGAGTTAATCTGTACATACATTGATATTAGACAGACTTCGATGTTTATTATAATGTTTTCTCGAGCTGGGTGTCTGCTTTTCCCAGGCTAAGTCTGCAAATGGTCCACCTGAATCCATTCTCCACCTGGGTCACCAAATGGTTAAAAATAAATAAAGCACTGTATTTTTGCTGCTTTACCTTCTCACTACATTTTTCATCTAGGAAGAATATTCACTTTACCTGTGACACTTCTTGTGAGGAAATTATGCTGTAGCCGGATGGAAGAATACAGCATCTGGGAATAATGGAGTCATGAATGAGAATTTAACTTCATTTCTTTCATTTAGATGAGGAAGGAAATATTAGCCATTGTTTGGTCAACACTCACAGCATGAGAACAGGGCTAGGAAATGTAACAGTCAGGATGTATTTTTAGTCAGCCTACTGAAGTTTGTTGACAGTTCACTGGACTTACTGGATGGCATGGACTGTATTGCATACATACATATATAGATCTAGACAGATACAGATCTATATCTATATCTATAGATAAAAATATATAGTGCAATTAACCATTGACAAAACACCAATTCAAATCATAGTTAGCTACAGACCACCAACCATGACTCAGGATGCCCCCTCCACCTATCTGGACATACTTGAATCCAAAGAGATTCAACCCTCTACTCTGATTTAACTATCCAACCATAGAGTAGACCACCTATTGTAGCCCAAACACGAATGCCCAGAGATTCCTTGACTTCATTAGTGCCAATGCATTGGATCAGCTGGTTAACACCCCCACGAGAGGTGAAAATATCCTGGACATGGTACTAACCAAGATGAGTAGCCACTGTAGCACTCCTACAGTGTCATCTTCCTTGGTAAGATCTGACCATAAAGCGATCGCTTTCGAAGTCACCATCTCCCCTCCCCCCCCCCCCTTTGCCAGGGTCAACAAAAAAAAATTTCCAAAGCTGACTACAACCTCTTGAGAGCAGGTATAAGCAGCTTCACAGCCACCGTCCCTTCAGCTGGAGCTAGCACTAACGTCCATACCTACACCAAAAAAATTTATGAGCACCTACATAGCTGCATGGACTCAGCAATACCAGAGAGAACCAAATCATCTTCCTCAAGGAAGAGTATACCTGTCTGGTGGACAGTAGCAATAAACAAACTCAATAATAAAAGGAAAAATATTGCTGTCCAGGACCAAGAAGGAGCATATGCAAAATTGGAAGCAAGCTCTCCTTTGTCTGAACAAGCAAATAAGGTCACTGGTGAAATCCTCTAAGGGTAATTTCAAGTTCAAATTAGCCACATCTACTAAGGACAATCACAAGGCCTTCTTCACATACATCCACAATCTCAAAGGTAACACCCAAATCTGCTCTGAACTGCTGGTCAAGAACACCACATACACAAACGCAGTAGATATAGCCAAACTGCTGGCAGACAGTTTCAGTGAAAACTTCACCCCCTCTGTCCCCTCCATCAGTAAACCAGGACAACCCCAGCACCAGCCCCTTCCCCTCATCACTACAGAACAGGTCTTTAATGCCTGCTAAAAGGTAAAAAATACAGTCTCCATGGGACCCAACAACATCCCTGGCTGCATCCTACATGAACTCAGACAAGAGGTCTTAGCACCATTAGGCACCCTATTCAGCCATAGCTTGAGCACCGGCTTTGTCCTAGCCGAAGGGAGGACAGCCGTCATCCCTCTACACAAAGGTGTAATGTCCACTGACCCAGGCAATTATAGGCCCATCAGCCTACCTACCCTGATCTACAAGGCCATGGAATCCCAGGCAATTATAGGCCCATCAGCCTAACTACCCTGATCTGCAAGGCCATGGAATGTGTTATCATAGATCTTATAAACAAGGAAATTGACAACCTCCAAATGCTTGACCTCACAGAGTTTGGTTTTGTCAAAGGGGGATCATGCCTGTTAAACTTGGTCAGCTTCTTTGAAACAGTCACCAATGCCATGAATGATGGGAAGATGGTGCACACTGCCTATCCTTGACCTAGCCAAACCCTTCGATACTATTCTTCACTTGGGCATAATAGATAAACTCACCCAGTTAGGCATCAACCTGTATGTTCCTGATAGAACCCACTCAGTCAAAACAGGGGAAACGACCTTGAGTAGTAGACCCGTAAAGAGCGGCATACCCCAAGGATCAGTCTTGGGGCCTCTACTGTTTGGGATATACTTTTCTGAGGTGCAAGCCAAAACCAGTGGTCTGTGGCTGACCAAGTTTGCAGATAACTGCAAGCTGGGTGCTGTCTTAAATTCCCCTACTGATATGAATATCCTCCAAGAGGGCCTTACCCAAACTAATGACTAGTGCCAGAAGCATGGCCTCAAACTGAATGCCAAGAAATGCATTATTATCCCCTTTGGGGAAAATGGCATGTCCACTGATTATCACATTAATAACAACGTACTATGCACACAATCAGTGTGAGGGACTTGGTTTTGACCACCATGTTGTCTCCACTGTACAGAGGGCTTTCTATATGGCCCACCTCATAAGTAAGAGTACATCATCCGGGAACAAGGAGGTCTTAACATCCCTGTACTCCTCCCTTATCAGACCTGTTATCGAGTACAATGACCCCTTCGGCATGTACCTCAGCAAGCACGTGCAGCAGCTAGACAGACCACAGAGATTCCTGACCAGATAAATCCAGGGTCTCAAACACCTATCTTACACAGATATGCTAAATGCCCTGTCCCTCTACTCAGTCTCGTACAGACTGCTCAGAGGTGTACTGTGTCTAGCATACAAGGCCTTGTCAGACCCAGCCTTCATGGAGTTGCTGCATATCCATAAGTCAAACTCCACTCACGTAACCTGCATGCAAGGCATCAACCTGGTCGCACATTAATAGAACTTGTTGGTGGGATAGATTTGTGTCCCAAAACTTCCCCATCTGTGGAACTGACTACCTCTCCATGTCAAGCAGAGTACCTCACTAACCTTCTTTAAGAGGAACCTGGACGACTGGATGGGAAACACAAAATGCACTCCTGGGATACCACCTGTGTCCCTGCTGGACAAGGGAAAAAGGTGCTGACTTTGCGGGAATATGGGTGAAATTCTTGGCTAGGCTTATAACGGCCTCCAGGCCAATAGCCTAGTATCGTCCTATGAACCTATATCTACAAATGCACATACATACATTCATGTTTACATGATTAGTGGCTAAAGGTAAATTGCAATCTATACCTCCCTTTCAAAGCTGTAGGATTCAAAAGCTGTACAAAATGTTACAGTACAATTTTTTTAAATGTTTTGAAGCACCTGACAAAAATAACTTGACTACACAGCAATTGTATATTTTGAAGACATTTATAAATAATCAATTTGTTGGTATGAAACCAGCTGCTAAAGGTAAAATACAGAAATTTTGCATATAAAATTATATCTTGATGTGCATGCAGCATTTAAGAAACAAAGGCATTTATGAGAATGTGAATAAGAGAGCATATTTACTATAATAAAATAACTGAAATTAATTCAGAAAGAAATATAGTAAAGATTTCTTTTGCATATAATGAGAAAAGTTTACATATACAAGAGGCTAAGATCCTAGTCAAATTAATTAAAAAAATCGATAAAACTACCAGTTAGACCTATTATTTCAGGTTGTGGTGGTTACTTAGAAAAAGGTTGGCTCTTTTATTAATGCCATTCCTTATGTTTATAAATTTCCATCAAGTGTAAGAGTCTACTGATCTCAGAAATACACACTTACCTAAAAATAATCTACAGCTCACGCAGTATGTAACAATGGATGATACATCTTTATACACTAGCAGTAAACATTAGTATGGCTTACAAGTAGTCATCTTTCTTGGTGATCTTACTTGTATACATTATGTTGTTGAACTGGCAGACTTTTATTTGCTTAATTATTTTATGCTTGACAGAGGTTATTATATACAGATATTAGATACAAGTGCAGTGCCAAACATAATTGCAGAATAAAGGTTCAGAATCAGACACATTTTTTTTATTTATTTATCTAATTTTAAAAATAATAGAATTATTATTCTTCTAGGTATCAGTAAAAATGCAGTTAACAAGTAATTGTATTTCAAAAGTTAAATATAAAATATATCACAGAACATCATGGTCAGGAAGGGTATGATGAAAGGATGCAAGAAAAAAAAAAAGCTGAACAAACACAGAATTTCTTTCCTTAATAATAATAATTTTTCAGGCATCATTTCATTGGAAAGGTTGTGTTAAAAAAAAACAAACTTTCAAATGCAAATGAGAATACATATAAAGTGTGTGTTTTTTGAAAAGAAGAGGAGGGGGGCAAAAAAAAAGGAAGAAAAAAAAAAAAAAAAAGTGTGTAAAGGGGGAGAGAAGAGAGGGAGAGAGAGTATGGAGTATGCAGTTATAAGAGGCTGAGGCTGAAACAGTTGGGCACCACGGGCATTTCCTACTCGTCCTACCTATATGTTGTTGTGTTGTAATGCATCATTATTTGTAATAGTAAATGTAAACAACCCCTCTATAATAGTGTGGTACATAGGCCTGTTGTAATGTAAGAGCATTGTAGCTGAGTCAGTCTTCTTCGTTGTTGTTGTTGTTTTGTTTTCCGGCTTTTTCCTGGTAAGGAATTGAAACCGGACATACAGACTCCACACACAGAAGGCACTCAGGCCAAGCCGAGAAAACGGGAGAAAGGACTGCTGGATACAGGGAAGTGTGCCCAGTTCACACCGGCAAATGCTAACTTGTTTACAGGGCTATTCAAAGTATTATTTTTATGTGCATTCCTTTTTTTTTTTTCCAGAATAACAGTTTGCGACTGCCATCATACCGATTGTGTAATCATTATATGCAAAGATACTAGGCAGTAATTTTATTCCTAGAATGATAGAAATTACTTTAATGTAAAGTTTGAGGAGGAAGTAAGTTCAGTGGAAGCATTTTAGATTTAAAATTGTATTATATCTACAGTAAAAGATATACAAAAAGAAAAAGAAAAGAAAAATCAGCCAATCCATTTTACATGGTACCAGTTGTCATCCATTGCTAAGTTTAACAGCTATCATTTGCTATGAGCTGCTACATTCTTAGCTGCAAGACTACTAATGTGAAAAATTCCTACCACAGTCGACTAAAATACCAGCCCTACAAGACATGGGATAAGTGTATTGTGTGTTTTTAGTTACTTTTACTGTAATAGCTATGCACCTTTGGATTAGCCTGTAACTCCTTTGGTTTACTCAAGTGAGAGTAGAGAAGGAACCTAGAAAATTCTGGGCTTCTCATTCAGCAGACCTCTGAGCTGTATCATTTTGCTCTTAGCCAGCTGGCTCACTTGAATATTTTCGGCTTTTCTGTGTTTTACATTTTCCAGATTTGCAGGATGCTGCTCATCACACAGCCAAGTCAAACGGTGACCTAATACAGAAGCAGGTGGAAAGACCCATATTTTGTCCTGTACCACCTAATCTCTCCCAGATCACTATTCGTTAGAGTGATTAGCAATACCTGTTGTATGGACAATTGCCTGCAGTCGCATAATGAGCCATACAGTGCGCAACTATGCAAACTGACTGACAAAATAAAATCCAATACCTTGATGGCATTTGCAGCACCTACTTCCCCAATTCCTACTGATGTTTGGGTCTATGTTCGCTTACTGAATTATAAAAACCTCGAACCATGAAAGAACAAACGTAAAACAGAGAACTGGAAAAGCAGCAAACACCGAGAACTTCAAAAATAAATTCAGTGAATGGCCATAGTCGGCCAACAACCAGGAAATAACAGAATGCATAATGAAAGTGAAGGGAAACCTACTAAATTTGCCCTATTCCTCACTGTAGTGCGATCTCAGAGTTGGTATATATAGTTCGGAGGGGGTGCCCCCACCTTGGTTTGTTGTATGTGTGATGTTGGCCAACTATGGCCATTCGATGTATTTTATTTCTCTGTTATCGGTGATCGCTGCTTTTCATTGTTTTTGCAGTTTGAGGTTTTTTTTTATTTGGTATTCAAACATAAACACTTGAAGTTTAGCCTAGACACTCTGATTTGCACTATGCTGTGAGTCGCACTTTATGTGTTGATTCAGCTTGTTTCATTTAGATAAGTAGCAACTCCATTAAATCAACTCCTAACTTCATGGATGCAACACCACCTTCAGCCCACATTATTAAGCATCCGGAAACATGGATTTAATCTTTTTAACCATCTATGTAGCCAATCTGTTTGAAATGGGCATCCACAGATAATGTAGCAATTGTCTTAAGTTTAATGATAACCACCTGCAGAGAAAAGTTGTAGTTATGCAATGGTATTGGAGGCAAAACTCTCTCACAAAGCCACACTAACAAGCAGGTTATCAGCACCCCACAGCACCTATCCAAACTAAGCATACACATTTCAGAACATACACATAGAATTACACATAGTGAGGCTCATAAAAGTAACTTACCTAAACTACAAAGGCCTCCTAAATGTAAACTAAGAGAGGTATCCAAAGCAACCTCACAAGAGCACAGCACAGACAATCCTCACTGTTTAATATACATCGAAGAGTCTCACTGACTCAGTCCAAACGCCTATAAGGCAAACCTCCACACAATCCAATATCCTAGTCATAGATGTCTCCATACTGAAAGTCACTGATGCATCATATACCATGCTGTACAAAGATAGGGCCACAGTCAAAAACCAGGATTCACCACATCATGCAAGCACTCATGTCCATGCAACAAAAGTATACATGTGATACAGTCATACCACACTTGGGTGCAAAGGACTTTAAACATACCTCCCTGGACTATATGAAGAGAGATGTGATAGAGTTCTCAGAATGTGTGCCTGCCACTGTTATGAACCTAGCTTTGAGCAGTATTCTACCATTACCAAGAATGAGGCTACAATATGAAAAAAAAAGATTATTAGTTTCAACAATTAGCTTAGCTTTAGGTGGCATTCAATAGATGTAGAATATAGCAGCCTGGAGACAGATGTTAGGCACTCCAAACTTCTTTGCCTGGGATGGCCTGCACCTCTCAACCCAAGCTGTCTCATGTTGACTAAATCCTTGTCCATCCCATTTTGGGCCTTTTTAGGCAATGCCAGTCTTCTAAAGCTTCCTGCACAAGTAAACAGAAGTGAATAATCAAGTAACAAGTAGTAGCACAACGTTGCGAGTCCACAGATACGATTTATTAAAACAAAATACACAAATAGTTAAGCGCTTTCATCAAACAGTATGACTTCGTCGGAACAATTAAAATATGAACTTTGAGGCTTAAATAACCCACAGTTTGAATTCATTGGTCTAGAAATTGACAAATCATATTTCAAACATGCCAAATCTCATGAATAATGAAACAAATAAATAAATCCAGCATTAAACATGTGTACCATTGCAATGTACATATAAAAATAAAATTATAATGCAAAAATGCAAGAGTATGAACTATTGACATTTTAAAAAAGACTTTCTTACATGTTAAAAATTACTTCACTGACTAAACAGCCAGTGTATTATACTGAATCTGCCTTCTCTTTCAAAACAGGCATAATTGAAAGATATTCATTAATGCCCGGGGGGTGGTCAGCAGCTAATTGAAGTTGCCACATCAATTCCTTCTTATGCAACCTATCTGGGGTGAAAAAAGGAAGATTTTTAACAACTTGAACACTCGTGAAAAAAACATCCTTGACAGTATCAGAAATAATAGGGATATAAGAATTATGACCCCGGATAAAGGGGGTGGGGTGGTTATTTATGGTGTAGAGGAATACAACAATGATATGCAGAATATTCTATTCCAAGAGGACAGATATTCTTTATGTTCTAAAAATGAAATCAATATTTCCTATCAGAGATTGGATAGTTATTTATATGAATATCTGATAGATCAGAGAATTTCGAAGGAAGAATACAACTTTTTATCAAATAAATTTCCTAGGATACCAACCATCTTTGGGATACCGAAGGTCCACAAAGATTTTAGGAAACCACCGTTTAGACCCATAGTTGCAGCCGCAGGTTCTAAGACGCATAACCTTGCGGTTTATGTGGATGTAAAACAAACATATTGTCAGCAAATTTCCGCATTTGTTAAAGGATTCTTGGGACTTCTTGGGTCAGCTTAAGCAAGATATTTGGGTAGCTGATTGTTGGTTTCTTACAATTGAAGTACAGGATATTTTTTCTTGTATTCCAAAACTGGAAGGGCTAGATTTTTTCGAGGAAGTTCTTTTTTCTCACTCCGTTTTAAAACCTAATGAGGTATCACTTTTATGTGAGTTAATGAGCCTGATTCTTGAGAATAATTTTATATTTTGTGGTGGTGAATACTTTAAACAACTGCAGGGAGTTGCTACGGGTGCTGCCTGTGTCCCTTTGTATGCTGACTTGGTGCTTCTAGGGTGGGAACAAAAATATATTTTTCAACCTGATATGGAATTTTCATCTTGCATTGCATACTATGGTAGATTTTTGGACAGTATTTTTATTGTGTGGAAAGGGGATGTAGCAGGAATCCCTAGGTTTTTGAAATATATAAATCAGACTACTAGGTATTTAAAATTTACTTTCCAATACCACCAGCAGGAAATCAACTTCCTTGATGTGCAGATTTTCAAAAAACAAAACAGGTTCCACTCCAAAATCTACAGAAAAAATACATTTTGCAATGCATATTTGCATTATACCATTCACCACCCTATTCACCAGAAAAGAAATATTGTAAAGGGGCAGGCAGTGAGGATAGCCAGAATGACCACTATAAAAGAGGACGTGATACTGGAATTTCAGAATTTAAGGAAGATGTTCTTAGAGAGAGGCTACCCAGGGTACTTCATTGATTCAATACTCGAGGAGGTTGGTGAAAAATGGGGTACTGTGTACAAACCATTACTGGGTAGCATTAATCATAAATCAGGTGATATTGTTGATTTTGGTAGTACCAGGGTTGGCACTAATTTCCAACAGGCATGTGTAGTACAGTTTAGTCCCCTTTATTCTCAAGTTAAAACAACTTTGTCAAAGAATTGGAATATTTTCAGAACCAATCCTGAAATAATCCGGGTTCTTGGGGATAAGCCTATTTTCTCCACCAAAGTAGGTAGTAATATAAAATCCTTGGTGGAGGTTTCCAGAAACTCTAATGAAAAACAGAGAAACTCATATGGTAGTAAGCCTTGTGGTAGATGTCATTATTGTTCATATATAATGCTTGAATGTGACATCACTATTAATAATTTCAACAAGTGTCATATTTATTTGAAAAATGGGAACTGTTGTTCCAGTAAACTGGTATATCTTGCTAAATGTAATTCCTGTTCTTCATTCTATGTCGGGAAGACGGAAAGGATGTTGAAGAACAGGATATATGAGCATTTACATGATATTAAATGTGGAAAAAATACTAATGCATTATACAAACAGTGGTTTGTGTAGAAATTTTAGTGGTTTTAAGTTTGGTATTTTGGATTTTGTCACAGTAGAAGTGAGGGGGGGGTGATTGGCAAAATAGGTTGCATAAGAAAGAATTGATGTGGCAACTTCGATTAGATGCTGACCACCCCCCAGGCATTAATGAATATCTTTCAATTATGCCTGTTTTGAAAGAGAAGGCAGATTCAGTATAATACACTGGCTGTTTAGTCAGTGAAGTAATTTTTAACATGTAAGAAAGTCTTTTTTAAAATGTCAAGAGTTCATACTCTTGCACTTTTGCATTATAATTTTATTTTTATATGTGCATTGCAATGGTACACATGTTTAATGCTGAATTTATTTATTTGTTTCATTATTCATGAGATTTGGCATGTTTGAAATATGATTTGTCAATTTCTAGACCAATGAATTCAAACTGTGGGTTATTTAAGCCTCAAAGTTCATATTTTAATTGTTCTGACAAAGTCATACTGTTTGATGAAAGCGCTTAACTATTTGTGTATTTTGTATTAATAAATCGTATCTGTGGACTCGCAACGTTGTGCTACTACTTGTTACTTGGTTATACTTTAGCACTTCAACACCATTTGGTTGGATTTTAAAAGTGAATAATCAACAAGCAAACTGCTGGAGCTGGTAGGTAAATGAGTATCCAAATAATAAAAAAGACCAGAAAACCTGAGATGCAAATGCAGAACACTTTAATAAATAAAACTACAGTTAAGCTCTTTCATCATACATAGATATCATCAGAACCACTGAATAAACAGAAGTGGATAACATTAAGGTATTTTGCTAACAGTTAAGATCCTAACAAGAAACTCCATTACCTCTAAGCAGTTCTTACCCTGGAAAACATTGATATATACATCATCAAAAAGGCTTGGTTCAAGAGCAGTCAGAACACCCAGTCACCGGAAGGTTACAATCAATGCCTATAATACATTCAGGCCCACTGCATTATACAAAGGCACTGAAAGCAATTGCATTTCCATATTCTTAAAGAACCATCTCACTTCAAGACTCATTAAATAAGACAATGACCTATAACTTCTCCACATCCAACTTACTATAACCAAAATTCCATATCATAGCTAACTACATGAGCACTGTCTATGTCTCCCTTGGCCAATACCTCCTATGTAATTAGAATAGAGTCCCTATGTATTAAACCAAACACCATTTTCTTACAAAACTTCAGCTATTTTGTGACGATGTGGGGTGTTGCCATCTGTGCCAGGGAGAATAGGGCAGGGCATGTGTAACATATGCCAGCATAGTTAGATGGACTTTTATAAATTTTATGTCATTTGACTGTCACACTGACTTTTACAGATGCTTATGTTAAAAATCTATAAACAGTGTTATGATAACTGATTAAATGTTTATGTTTAAACAAAGAATTCTGGAAGGGAAGAGTAGAAGTTTTTGAAATTGTTCTATCATTTTCAAATACTGCAACAGATCTTAGCAAAGCTCTGAATGTGTATTGTACCAGAGTCAGGTGATCAGATATGATGTCATTATATAACCAGCACTGAGAGGATGGAATTCTCACAACAGTTTTTGTTTTGTTTTCTTTGGAACCTGATATAAAGATCTATGACAGTTATCACAGACATGTCGTTCAGTCAGATTGTTTTGAAGCTCATCACCTTGCCTTGTGGAAGAAAGCATCTCAGCATCTAATCTTGCCTTTCTGTATTAATTAAGTTAGCTAGGGAATGGTTATTCTTTAGACAGTCAGGAAATACAGTGAGATTAGTTAAGTATTGTTTTTCTGCATCTGTCAATCTGTCCAACTGTTATTTTTATTTGTCTTGTGATTGAAACTCTGGTGTTTATTGTACTCAGATATTTATTATTCTCATGTTTTCTATTTTATTATTTATTATTAAATATTTTTATATATTTAATTGTGGCTGGTCTTTTAGAGAATAGTACTTGTGCTTATTTTAGTGACACCTTGGCCACTCCAAAAAGCCTGGATGCTTTGGTTACACTCTACCATTTATATTCACATTGATTTTACTCAGTATAATTGGACACCTTTGTAAGAGTCTGAGAGTAGTTAACTGGTGGCGTAGTGGTCACCTTATAGTCTGGGCAGTAGGGTTACAACTAATAAATCTGTACCAGCCTTTCCCAGGAGAGAGCGTGTGTGTGTGTGTGTGTGTGTGTGTGTGTGTGTGTGTGTGAGAGTGTGTGTGTGTGTGTGTGTGTGTGTGTGTGTGTGTGTGTGTGTGTGTGTGTGTGTGTGTGTGTGTGTGTGTGTGTGTGTGTGTGTGTGTGTGTCAGAAAATCAAATACCCAGGTGTGGGTATGTCAGCTACTTGGAACTGGGACACAATGCTCCAAAGTGAGTCTTGTTTGAGATCTGGAGAAATACAGAGTCCAGTCCCAGGTCTGGAGTGTGTTCCCTGTATGTTCTTGGGTGAAACTGTGTTTGATGCAGAGAGTTGCATCTAAAAATACTGTGTAAATTAATTCCTGTTCTAAGTGGCTGTCTCTTACCTTTGTCTGTGGTGAGGATTGAGGGTCCTTGATTAATGGCCTATGTAACATGGCTATCACATATCTATCCATAAACTGGGAGAGTTGTAAATCCTCACACATGTATATCCAGACATTTCCGGACTTCATCAAAGCAAACTCTCTGGACCATTTAGTCTGCACCTCATCTAAGAACGATAAAATCCTATACTTGATCCTTACCAATATGGAGTACCTCTGCCTCCACCAACTGTAATTTGATTCCTGGTCAAATCTGATCACAAGTAAATCACACTAAACATAAGCCTGAAGTACCTTCCAATTCCTTGGTATTATGAGATTATGTGAAGGTTGATCTACTAAATCTGAGTGATGACCTGGCTAAATTCAAAAGTCTACTCCATCTTGACAACCCCCAGCTTATGCAGGATCCTTCACTGTCAAACTCTATGCACATATCAGCTGTACAGATGTATCTGTCCCCCTCAGAAGCAAAGACAACAACAAAATTACAGTACAGTAACCCTAACATAAAAGAGGCTCCATAATAAATGAAAGAAACTAATTGCTTGCAAAAATAAATTTATTATGATACCAAAAATGCTCTTCCTAAACTAAATAACTCCACATCCCAGTCAAATCATCCAAAGCCATCAGTAAAATAGCCACCTAGGCAAAGGATAACCACAAAGCCTTCTTTAACTGTGGTAGAAATATTAGAAACAATGCACAGCACTGTACAGAGCTAATAGTACACAATATCACTTAGCAGGACTGAGAGGACATAGCCAGTCCGCTAGTGGAAAAATTTACCCCCCCCCCAAAGTTTCCAGATCACATACCAGTCATCTATGCCCCCCAGCCTCAAATTTCCCAAGAACAAGTTCTCAAGGTGCTCTCTAAAGCCAAGAACAGATAACATAGCAGGCTGTCTTCTGTGAAGCCTGAAACATGACTTGTCAGACCCGCTACATATGCAATTCAATATCAGCCTCAAAACAGGCTCCATGCCAGATGAATGGAGGACAGCAACAGTCATTCTACTGAAAAAGGTGGAGCTTCAACAGTCCCAGGTAACTACAAACTCAAGTCTGACCAGCCTTACCTGCACATCTATAGAAAGGATCACTACGTAATAAATAAATAAGAATATAGGTAATCTGCACTCTCTTGACCCAAACAATTTCAGACTCATCAAGAGCAGGTCCTGCCAATTTAACCTATGCTACGCTACTTTCTTTTGAGAAAGTTAATGATTCCATGGATGAGGGCATATCTAGACCTCACAAAGGCATTCAAAACCATTTCACACTCTGGTGGTATAGGTTCATAAGTAAACACTGGACTAGCTACCATTGCAGGACATTTTTAGCCTAAACAATTTCCCTTTTTACCCTCAAAATAACCTATCCCATTTGGTTATAGATTGGCCTTACCCATTCCATGGTCAATAATTATATATTCCTTCTAATGAGAATAACTGGGATCATACCACAGATAATTTGTGGGGACCCATGCATGTGATAAAGCATAGCTGACTCTGTCCGTTAGTAGTACAGCAGCAGTCCTAGGGTACATCTTCTGTTTCCCATCTATAAACCTAAGTTGTGTTTGAAGACAGACAGGGATGAACTTTGTTTTATATGGTGGGTAGTCTGTTCCAGAACATTGTATCCTCTGTGAGATATACAAATATATCACAGATAAATCCTTCCAGCTAAATGTTAATCCCTGTATAACTTACTGGATAGCAAATTGCCTCATAACTTACTGAATACAAATTGCCTCAAAAACAGAATGCAAGAATTACAATTGTACAACCCCCCAGGAAAAAAAAAGACAGATGTTCCTTCTCCTGGCACAGAAATAAGGTGGCCAGAAGCATGACACACCCCTCCAGCCCCAGCCACTCAGGTCCCGTTTCTATGCCTTACCTTAAACCCTCCTTTGATATATTTTATTAAAAAAAACATTTTTTTCTTTAAAACTATAAGGAATAGTTGCTACAGTTTATACCAAGTCTGCATGAAGGGCTACAGCACTCAGGTTTTAGATAAAAAAATATATATATTTTTGTTTTACTTTTAAACTCTAGCAAACTGTTTGCTGCAATGTAGCATGCAACTGCTAGAGTTTAGACCACACATGGAATGCTACAGTGCCAGGGTTTGACCACAAATGCAATACCAAGCTTTTAAAAGGTGGTGCTACCTCAAATAGCGATTGGATCAGCAGATCATGTCCCCCAACACTTTGAGCCCCGGGCTGTTGCCCCTCTTACCTCCTCCTAGCTATGCAACTGCTGATTACTGAGTATAATGTTCCTTTCAGTATGTACTTGTGCAAACATCTGTCATAATCTGAATGCTCACAGTGCCTTTTCACTACAGAATTCAAGAGCCTAAGTCATAAAAAGTTTACAGACCATTTCAAAATTTTGCCCTCTTCTCGGTATTATACAGGGAATTGAAAAAGTCACTTCTGCCTTGCATACAGAGCTTCATCAGACCCTATTTTGTTAGATCTATTATACATTTACAAGTCCAATGGTATGACAAATACCCACTCAAGGGATCTCCATCTCTTTAGCAAAGTTAACAGAACATGTTGGAGGAATAGATATGCAACACATAGAATACCACATCTACTGGACAGTCTTCCCCTCCACATCAAGCAAAGCAATTCTCTTATTCTAGTTAAAATTAATTTGGATGATTGGATGGCCAACTAAAAACTCACTCCATTTACCACCACTCTTTCATAAATAAGGGGAAACCCATAAATATCCTAATGTATCCTTTCCTGGCACATCTTTTGATTATCTACATGCAAAAAAATAAAAAAAGAAGGAATAATAACTACCATAGGGATGTAAAACTAGGCTTCATAAGATCCTCACATATCAATAGCTTAGTAAATACATGTGAAACTCAGAGATCAGAGAATATGCAGTAGACATGATGACTCAATTGATGAAGCCAAATATATGATGCCTATTTTTATATCCAGAAGTTGTAATTACAGAGATTGTTACTACTTTACACTTACAAGCTTGTAAAATATAAATAATTTATTTTAAGATTTGATATAAAATGAGTGAAGAAAAGGGAGAAAAGAGGAACTGCAAAGATATGCATTTTGTTAGTGAATTCAATGTTTTCCCCCATGTGCTTATAGCTAATGTTAAGGAGCACTAGAAAATATTAAGCAAATACATATATTTATATAAAAAATAAGACTATCATTGTATTTTCGGAAAGCGAAGGTAGATGTATAGGTGATATGGCAGTTATAAATGATCGAGAGGTTACAGTGGCTCAGATTGGCCCAGAGGACAACCACGGCTATTAGCAGTTTGAGGAAAAGGAGGAGAATAGAATTAGACTGACAGGTCTTTTAAATCTAGGATCACTAAAAAACCTCAAATGGGAAATGACAGGAATTAGATCATGAAGGGATAACATTTTGATATTTGGGTTTGTTATTATTTGGTTTAAAAATGAAAGATTTAGGACTGGTGTCCATGAAGCTTATTTTTTTGGCACCAGAAACATTCTTGAATAAAACCCTTCTCCTATCCAAGGAGGAAAGACAGCTGAGTTAGCAGACACCGAATGACAGTTAAATCTAGTGGATGAGGAGGAATCCCCTAAAAAGGAGGGAAAGATTCCGACTGCCATCTTTATCTTTGATAAATCACTTTTAGAACCCATTTGTCTGGCACAATCTCTTGCCAAAAAGGAAAATGAAGGTTCAGATTTTTGGGGAAAATGAAAGGCTTGTGAGAGAGAAAATTGAAGATAGTGATTCAGGCTTCTTAGACTGCCCTTACATCTGGGTCTCCTTTCTTTTTGGAGGACCCCCTCCCACCATTGCTTTTTATAAGTCTGTTTAATTTTTGGGAGGAAACTCTGCAGATGTAGCAGTAAAACTCTAGTCAAATTTGGAGAAGAAAGGCTGAAAAATATGAAACCCCCCAGAATCAGCTTCCCTCTCTCAAATGGTCCAAAGATCACCTCTCTATCAAAGGGATAATTCAATATGTAAGCTTTAATATCCTCATGAAGTCTGAGTATGCAAAGAAAAAAAAACTTCTCTTAACACTTTCAGTAGCAGCAGCTCTGAATGTGACTTCAGCTGAATCATAAGCACATTTCAAAAAAATGTTTGGTCACTTGAGACACAGAAGCAATAAAATTTTACAAAATTGACTTTTCCTCAGAGAAGGGAAAAGATCCATCAAATATGTGAGCATTTAACATGTGAGATTGACAAATGAGAATTCTAAAACTAAATGTTACAATGAATACACTTTTCCCCTAAATCTTTCAAAGGCTTTCCCATCCTTGTCAGAGGGGAGGGATTGATATTAACCACATGTTTGGCAGCAGCTTGGATTACCAGGGAAATCACTGCTGGATCTGATCTGAGGTTAGAAAATTAAAACTTAGTTCCTCAGTGTTATGTCTGCTTTCTTATGGGCAGTAGGTTGGTGGTCAGGCAAGTTACAGTCTGTAATATATATACATTCTCCAAGGATGGAACTACCAAAGAGGAAGTGGTTCGGGAAATTCCAGTTGCAGGACATCAATATATTTTTAAAGGCAATGGAAGATCACTATGTTCTCACCGAAACAACCAATTAATTCTGTATATGTTTTCAGAAAAAGAAAATCCTTCCAACGTATACCAGAAGACACACCCTCTTCTGAATTAGAATCAGAAACTTGGGAAGGAAAAACAGAAGTTGCCCCCTCAAAACCATTTTCCTGCTCAAACACCCTAAGACAGTGAAGAATCCCGTTTTCACTTATTGAAACACTAGAACAGGTACCGTCAAGAGCCTGAGATAAGCCCAGGAAATCATTCCTGTCTAGAGCAATGAAGAAAGTTGAAGATAAATGCTTGACCTTTTACTTTTTTGACAGGCATTTTTAAAGAAGCAGACCTACTTTTGATAGGCAAAATCTCCCTAGGGAAAGCATCCCAGTGTAGCTAGATGGAGAGGTATTCAATATCTCTTCTTCCAACCCAGCAATGGAGAATCGTTACCCTAATGTTGATCCTCAGAAGCACACAAAATAAGCACTCCTTTGCTTCAGGAAAGCTCTGAAGCGTTTGACCCCAAGCCACTCTTTCCTCAGCTCTGCTTGAGCTGATAAACAGTTTGCACACTTTTAAGGTGCCCCTAGGTTTTGGAATCTGTTCAGCTGTTACATCCTTGGCAGGATAAAACCCATACAGCTAAGGCTACTGCAGCAGTGATCAAATGATGAACATCATCAGGAATCTCAGAACAAATGTCAGAGTTCAAAGTACTTGTCAATGCCCAAACACATCCACTTCAAACTGTATACCTACTACACCAATGAATGGTTCATAAATTCAGCAGTGGCCAGAACTATTACAGTTGGGGGAACACAGACAGACTACTGTCTATTTTTCAAATCTGCTTGACTGGCCCAGTGGCTGCTCTACCTGCATGCAACTGACCCATTCATTCCTCCCATCGGTAGACAGATATTGATCAATGGGGGAGACCTTACCCCTCACAAAGCACAGGCCCATCTACAAATAGATTTATTTCAATGACTTACACTCATTCATTCATTGATCAAGTGAACCATTCCTCCTTCTCCACGAAAGCTCTTCTCTGCCACTTCAATATTCCACTATTATGGAATTACATTCTGCTAAATTCTGAAACTAGCTCAGTTATTTTGCCCTTGTTAGTATGAGAATTCTTGGTGACAGAAAATCTACAATAATAATGTTAACACCACCAGTTAATTTCAGTATCTAGGCATCTGGCATGGCCAGTCTCGTAACGTTAGGTTGTAAATTCAAAGCCTTAGATCTAAAATCAACTACTATATTTTCAAGACTCAGAAAACATTGCAATTTTTTTCATCACAAGCTAGGGCAGCTATTGGGAAACATGTCCTACTCACACTCCTTGAGTGTACAGCTTACCCATGTCTGCCAACTCCCCTAACAAAAACACCAACACAACAGACCCAATTTAATAAAATATGCTGCTTCATCAACATATCATCAAACCTTATACACCACTGCCTTACTTTATTCAATTCAAACAAGTGTAAGCCAATCCAATCAACTTCTGGGCTCCCAGCTGTTCAAATGACTCCAACAGGTTGCCCCCTTGACTATCTGCAATGAAACTTACCACCACCATCATCCCAGCCTACAACCTTAGAAGCTAGGGTACAGTAGACCCTACTGTCCAAACACCATCTAGTAAACTGGACAGCTCTGATTCTAGCTTCTCTGCACTTGCTCCGAGACTGTGGCAATCCCTTTCTCATTATCTTGCCAACCATACTAACTATGAATATCAACACACAAAATACTGCTGGGTGCATAAATGAAGTGTTAGGGCAAAGGTACAAATAAACACAACACAGCAAAAAGAACAATGCTCCAACCATAGGCAAAGTTGTCTCAGACCACCCAAATGGAATAAACACAGCTTTAATCTTCTTCCACAATGCTCAGATAAAACACAGTTAGCACTTTCATGGTTGTATCACACCACTTCATCAGACCATTAAAGAATGTTGCTGTGGTACTCAAAGAAATATGTAAAACAATTATCTTCAATTAACCAATTAAGAGTAAACAATTATTCAATTTAAAAACACATACTATTTGTATAATGCCTATACATTACAAACATCCCTTACTAAGTTCATCTATTATACATTAAAGTATCATAATAAAAACTTAAAAAAATCAAAGTAAATGCATACTAAAGAACATACATGCAGACATCTCATCATGAAATATATACTATATAATTAGATGCATTCATTTCAATATTCTATTTAAAAAGATGCCTATTCTTCAAAATGGGCTTCACAGGTATCCTTTCATTTAGACCTCTACCAGCCCTCAACCTAATTATCCATCTAGTTTCAGAGGTCTATGTATTATTTCTCAAGTCGCCACCCCTTTTCATTTGGTGAGACCTGTTCCACTACTTGAAACTTGAAAGAGTGTAGCTGTCCATTCTGGAGTACATGCTTAGCTAAAGCATTAGTGGGTGTACCTTTTCTAATGTGTAATAAGTGCTCACGAATACGGAATCTTAGTTCCCTATTCGTCTTTCCCACATAAAATGAAAAGCATGTCTCACAGACTGCTAGATATATAACATTTATGCTATTACAATTTGCCTCCACTTTAAAAGTAAATGCTTGATGTAAATCTGGGTGATCAAAATTACTGCTCTGATCAATAAACTGGCATTGATTACATTTTCTACATGGTACCAGGCCTATTAACATATCTTTCTGTTCCTGTGAGCCTTGTGAATAGCAAAGCATTCTTTTTAAAGATTTTTTTTATTTTTGAACATAAAACTTGGGTTCTCTCCTATCAATTTTTTAATTTCTGAGTCTTGTGTTAAAATATGCCAATATTTCCTCACCGTATCTGTAACTAAATTGCTATTGTAGGCATAATAGGCAGGCATCCTCACTATTTGGTTAGATGTCTTATTATTTCTAATAGGAATGTTAGACTTGGATGAAAAGTAAAATTTTCCTACATCGCTTCTATGTGTAATGCTATCTGTAGTTATAATGTCTAATTTACTATCTTTGTAGCCCCTATCACTCATCCTTTTCTTCAAATGTCCTATTTCCTCATTAAATCTCTTATCTTCAGCTACCAATCTCGAGGTTCTAAGGGCTTGTCCCTTTACTATGTTATCAAATATGTACTTCAGATGCATACTAGTTCTATAAAGGAGTGTATTACTGTGACAGTTCTTGCGGAAGATATTCGTAGAAAATTCTCCTTTTTCATTCTTCAGTATATTAACATCTAAAAAATGTAGCTGTTGTTCAGAATATTGTATTTCAAACTTCAAAAATTGTGTGCTGTCATTCACCTCTAGATGGCATAACCTCAGTTCTTCATGGTTTCCCCTCCATAAAAGGAAAAGATCATCCACAAATAGTCTGTAAAAAACGATTTGGGTCCACTTTCTGGAGACAATGTGTTCTTTCTCCCAGGTAGCCATAACTAGATTCGTGTAACTATTTGCGCTTGGGGTACTCATTGCCACCCCCCTTTCTGTAAGTAAGTTCTGTGGTTGAATAACATGACATTATGTCTCAAGATTAAATCCATCAACATGCAAATAAGATCTATATTGGCATGATAGTATGTACCATCAATTATCAGATAGTCTCTTAACATGTCTATCCCAACAGAGTTTGGGAATGATGTGAACAAAGAACATACATCCATAGTTACCAGTATCAGGTTATTCCTGTCCTCTTCTGTATGTTCCAGAAACTCATATAAATCTTGGAGGAGTTTAGTGTCTCTCAGGACACAAGGGTTATTATCTACTATGGGTCTTAACATCTTTTCTACATGAATAGATAGGGGTTCAGTTACCCAGTTTCTTCATGACACTATTGGTCTTAATGGAGGCCTGCATGGGTGCTTATGAATTTTGGGTATTCCTTGTATTACCGGTATCAGTGGTTTGGCTACTGAAAAATATTCATACAAGTTCTTATCTATCATTCCTTTCAGTAAGCTGTCATATAAAATCATCTCTACATCTTTTATAATGGTGTTAAGTTGACCAATGTCTATAGGCAAATATACCTTGTCATCTTGCAACATATTATACATACTTTCATTACAGAACTGTGTGTCCATTACCACTACTGGGTCACCCTTATCGGATGGCTTTATAATGATTGTAGGATCAGACTAAGTTTTTTCAATGCCTCACTTTCCTCTCTAGACATGTTATATCTCCTTATATTAGTCCTTTTTTTCTACTTGCATTCCTTCAAAGACTTCATTCTCACACAATCTGGTAAACATATCTATTGAAGGATGTTTTACTGGCATGAAAGTGCTAGGTTTTTTGAAGTTCGTCATACCTACATTATCTATATCTTTAAACATCATTTTCAATTGTAAAATCCTGCTAAATATTTCAAAATTAATAATTGTCTCTGTTACCTCCAAAGTTTGTGAGGGGATGAATGATAGTCCTTTATTAAGTAAGGAAATCTCTACCACCTTTAATTGTTTTGAAGAAATGTTCCATACTAACATTCCTTTCTGTGGGCCCAAACACGTTTCACTCTTGCTGGTTATTCTTGTGAATACTTCCGTTTCATTCTGGTATTCAACCATCCCCTCCACTCTGTAGATGGTTCCAGTCGTATGGGGAGGGTTGAAAAAAACGACCCATCTCCTTGCTCTTGCCTCTCTCTCTAGGGCTTTGAATTGTTTCCACCAGTGTAGATGGTTGCGTCAATTTACGCGATAGATGGTTTTGCTCATTTGGAGATAACCCTGATGTTCCTGGCTGATGTTGTACTGCAACTTCCTGAACTGGATGTGCATTTGCTTTACATTTGGTGTCAAGCCGTTCACCCTCTTCACTTGGATTATTATGCCCTCGGTTTGATGACATCACCTGTTCTCCTGTTGTAGTGCCTTTTAAGGTCGTCTCCAATTGTTCATTGGAGTGAAAGTGTGATTTAGGGCATACAAAAACATGGCCTTCCTTAAAATCTCCAATGTCCTGTTCCAGTGTATGAAATTTCTGTCTCAACATTTTATTTCCATAAGCTGTAACTGAGTCCACTAATGAACAGATCTTCTCTCCTACAAAGGATGTCGGATAACGATCATAAATTTGTTGCTCATATTTCATGACATATTTGCCTATGGTTGGAGCGTTGGTCTTTTTGCTGTGTTGTGTTCATACTAACTATGAATAGTTGAGGCCCTAACTCAAACAGTATCTGTATGAACAACACAAATGCAAATACCAAAACAAAGAACAGTTCACTTAATCATCTCTACTACTATTACCTTTCTCAGTCCCTCTGCCTCCTTGGACTCAGTGTCTTTACCACTCTTTATCTCTTGCTTTATCCTCTAAGTACTTTGTTTACCCACTAAAATTTCAACGGCTAAACCTCGTGTTCACACATTTTCCTTTGTACTCTTGATTTTGCCTTTCTTTTCACAAAATGTACACTTAAACATGGTCTAAACTTTGCACATAATATCTCTCTTGTGTCTAGTTTGTATTACCCTTGAGTTCTACAAACACAGGTAAAATTCATACATCCACCCCCTCAAAGAAAATGAATATAATGCTACTTTGCAAACTGTGACATACTTTTAAACCTGCATTTGCTATAAACTTTGATATACCTCAAGGACTACACAGATTCTTTATAGTAAAGACTAAAGTGAAACAGAATTGTGAATACTACTACAGATTGCAATTAGAATGTGATTTCTGATAAAAATAAGGCAGCTCCACCATGGAACAGTGTGGCCATTTATTCCTTACTACTGCTGGATTTGTGTGTGCACAATTTATAAATATATATTTCATGCAGCCTGAAAATAAGTCCTAAATGCATCTTCAAAATAAACTGAACAGTATGGAGTTTTGCAGCCTGTCACATTTTATTGAAAAATGTGCAGCTTGATACCTTAAGACCGAAAAAGTAAAATAATATGAAACTCCAATAGAAAATGCAGATTTACTCTCGATCATATGTATTACAGTCTCTTTTTCTGTTGTTTTTTTTTTTTAAGGGGGGGTGGAAAAGTAAGCCTGACCCATTCATAGTGGCAAGTTTTGTAACATGAAAGATAAAAAAACAAGTGTGCACATTACTTCTCCGAAAATAATATCTATTCACATGCACATGCGTGCGTATACATACTTCAACATATTTGTTAAGCTACTCAGAGAATCAGGACTTTGGCATTTCACATATTCTGCAGGCTTTGTAGTAGTAAAATATAATGTCATACACTGCAGTATGGATAAAAGTTTGCAGGTTTTATGTCAAAACTGGGCAATTTCATTTGCATGTACTCTAATCAACTAAACTTCCTGACAGTTTGTATGTCTTTATGCCATAATGTGGGCCTTGTGCTGCAGGTCCATCAGCCCTCTTTTTGATCCAGTATTGTGTTGGACAGGATCATTTTTCAAGCGATGGTGAAGATGACTGCTGAAAACTGTAGGTTTGTGGACCAATAATTCCAAATTAGTAGCTTGTTAGCCAAACAACTTAAAAGGAATATGTTCAGGAAAACAACTCGAGTGGCTGAGCTGCCTGGAGACAAAGGTTTACATGACTAAGAGTGGTGACCAAGTTAAATAAAGGAATCAGAAGAAATCCAGGCAAGAATCTTGTTATTTTTGACGGACAAAGAGATGGAGGTAATATACAGTTCCTTTTAACTCTCAGCTGACCAGAGAATCACATGAGTCAGTAATAAGCATGCTCACTGAAACTCACTTGAGGTTCCATGAATGATTTTTTTGCTTGTTTCTTTCCCTATCAAGCATAACAGTGACTGCACCCCCCCCCCAATAAAAAAACAAAAACTGAAACTTATTTTCTGTTTTACTTTAACCATGCCTTACAAACAGCAGCAAAATGGTCCAGTGTTTTATATGCTTTACATTTCTGTCTAGTGCTGTCACTGTGTCATTTGGAAGGATAATGACTACAGCTCATGCATTTGCCAAGTTTACATTCCGTATGCTTCTTCTGCATTTGCTTACCTTAGACCGGACTGGCCATTCTCTCTTCTTACCTCACAGACATGACTTGTTCTGTCTGTTATCATTTTGATTCTAACTCTCTAGCAACTTGTATGGCCTTTTCTAAAATTCGATTCTCTTCAAGTTTTTCCTTTTGGGACACTCCTACATCAACAAGCCCAAATAATTCATGTCTCTAATTTGTTCATATTTTATGCCATTAAACCCACAAGTTTTAGCTAGTTATGTTCATACAAGTGCTTTACAAAATCTTCAACACTTAACGTTGGTTTGTAGACACACATGGAAGCATAATATTTCACATATTATATTTCTTTTTGGCACAAGATGTTAATTGTGTATACCAATTACAGCATCATTCAGGGAAATCCCAGAACTAATCACAAACACTATGCAAGTCCAGGAGGAAGAAGCACAATCACGAAGCAATAATACGTCCTGATTTAATGAAAATCGCTCAACACGACTGACAAATGAAAAACACTAAGTCTGTAAGAAACAATAAAACAATGGATCCCAGAACTGCCATTTCCCTGTATAGAATGTGGTGCTGTGGTAGCGTTGTCGCCTCACAGCAAGACGTTGTCCCATTCGATTCACAGCTAGAGCGTCTTGTGTGTGGAGACATGTGTGAATGAGCGTGCCATCGTTGAAGGTTGTGCATCAGGGCTGGTAACTCGGCACATAAAAATCCACTACCAAACATTAGCAGACGGTCGTTCCGCTGTGGCGACCCCTAGCCAGGATAAGCCGAAAGACACAACAACAACAGGACATCTTTGTCCCACTCACACACAACTACATTAATTTCCTACTGAGAAACAGCAATACAATGTGTCGCAGTCAACACATGTTCGTTATGCACATTCCTAAACTACATGGCTATTACAATATAACTATAAAAAATTGGTTCATACAAACACACAGTAAATACTGGTTCATGAAAATAGGTAGACAGAAGTCTATGTTGACTGTCAGAATGGCAAACCATATGTCAATATCTGAAAAGTCGATTTATGGGAGTAACAGGGAGCCTTGTATTGTGACACCATGGTGCAGCAAGGATTGGGGAACTGGCCCTTTTCCTGCTGTAGTGCTATTGTGGGGTTAGTATATATACTTAGCAAGAGGGTATGGGGGTGCAGTCCACACATGGGGGATTCAGGGAGGCTTGCCTCCTGCAAAAACAACCACTATTTGATTTTTTTCTCGAAGTTCAGCCTTTTGAATGTTGAGTATTATAGCATTCAATATTCAGAAGGCTGAATTCAGGAGATTGGTCTGATGACATGTACCCATCAAATATACCACTACCTCAATGAAAGCAGTCTGCGATGTATTACTAAAGACCATTGGCATCTTATTAAGCAATTCCTTCTATAGCATCTGTTGTGAAATATATATTAATCGTCTTTGTCCTTTTCACATATTCTAAATTATGTATTCTCTTAAAACAATCTTTAAGGTGTTAATACTAGTCTCTCAGTCCTGTATCAGGAAATTCTCAAAAACGGTAATACAGAGGACATATGCCATTGCCTCCTCAGAACAGAGCAGAAAACTAGCATTTAGCTGGCTGTAACTTCACTTAGTGCTACTTTTTTTTAATCAAACAAATATGCACATTTATTACATTTTTACTGTGGGCAATGTAAGCTGTCAACCCTGTCCAAAGAATACAAGGGTCTGGGTCTCCTGTATTACTTAAAAATCCCTGTGGAATTGACTCCCATTTGCTAAAGTATATCTACATGTTTTGCCAAACACTGGTCATGCAAGATAGGAATAGTTTAAGTGCTGACAAGTCTATAGATACAAATGATATCAAACTTTATGCTGCACAGTAACTGTCCCAGGGTTTGACTATCATACCCTATTACTATGCGAAACAGTACACAAAAGTTATGTACTTTCCATCATGTTACATCTGCCTGGAGAATCTCTTTCTCCTACTTCTGATAGAGCAAATATGACAGTAATATATATAATAGCCACCAGATCTTCCCTATTGAATCAGGGGAACACAGGAAGGACTAGTTATGCAGACCAAATTCTCTAAGCAGATCTAACACTATGATAATTATCTAAGTTTTGCATCTGCAAAAGGAGAATTTTGTCTTTATTAACCTTCAGGACAAAGTCCAAAGATAGCCTTCCAGGATGGCTGGTCTATGGTAACACACACTTGAGCACTGTGGCACACAGGAAGACCTAGACCTGGACACAATGTCCACTTTACATTGTCTAGCAAAAGTGAAGATCATGGTGGGACGGCACAGATGTTGTTCAAGGATGCCTTACAGATAAAGGCCATTAAAGTAGAGATAGTACTTGTGACAATTTACAACCCTCACAATTTCTTCCTATATTTCTGGCAAATGAAGGAGATGAACATGGCAGCCAGTGAATCAGAAGCAGGTTAATTACCCTTTGCCTTAATTTCTGTGATGTATAAAAACAAGTAACTTGGGATATTTTGTAACATTCATAGTCCTGTTCAAATAATATATCAATTGCCAAGAAATAACCTTATAATGCAGCAGAATTTCTCCTTGATAAATACATTTCCTGCAAAATACAGAAAACTTAATTGACTGAGGCTTGACTTGGTCTCAGCCTTCGGATTAAAAACAGACTGGGCCTCATGTCCTCAATGAGGCCTTTTTCTTGTGGACTACATATGGAACATTAATGGACAATGCCTACAATTTAAAATCCTACTGGTGGAAGCCACAGTTACCATCAAGAGTGTTTCAATGTCAAGAACTGGAACTCTTCTGAGGATGCTGGTTCAGATGGAGAAAGGCTTAATTTTCCAGAAGTAAACACATATCCCTCATGGGAAAATATTCCCTGATGACAGAAAGCAGAGGAGAGGCACGACAGTGTAAGGTCTTGCAAATGTTTAATAAAGCTAAAAAAGACAAATTCTGCATAGTATAGAAGATGGATAAAGCAACCAAATTTCTTTTAGCTACTGAATAGCTCTGCCCAAAGTGAAAAAGTTCTGAGAATTACTGTAGAACATTAAAAACAGAAGCTGAGAACAGATCAATGTTATATTGTGAAGTACAGAACGAGAATCTTTTGTACTTATCTTTGATTTCTGGGTGAAAGGCTTCAGAGAAATTGCTAATACAGCCACTACCCTGCTCAAAAAGCTCTGATCTGTGGTTATCAGTGGATGTGGAGCAGCCAAGCTGTCATCCTATGAGATCCAAGAGGTTCAGGTCTGCTACTCATAAAGAGTGAGACAGCAGATTATTTTTGACAAGCAATCTAAAAATAGGTTAATAGGATATATATGAAATCTCTGCAGGAGTGGAAGACATATGTCTTGTGCAAAAAGTAGCCAATGAAATGACACTGGCCCTTTAAGTGGGTCTTATAGAGTATCATCATCAGAGGATATGGAGGAAAGCACAACAAAAATACTGGAGCCAGATGTGGACTACTGCATCATTGCTCTGTCCTCTGGGTGAAGGGATGAAAAAAAACTCTGGTATTTGGCTCTGGTTGGTGAAGCAACAGTTACACACCAAGAATTTCCATTCTGACCATGGCAACTCAACGGAAACCAGCAGACGATTCTGTCTATAAGAAAGTTGTCTATTCCAGGAATGCAAGTAACAATCAGAAAAAGACAGGTTGAGATTACCCACTTACATACTTGCACTGTTTCCCAGCATAGAGGCTAGGACACCATATTCTACCTTGATTGTTAACATATCAGACTACAGCCATATTGTATGATTGAATAACAAAAAACCCTAATAAGGAGGGTGTCCTGAAGCACCTGAACAGTTAGTAAGATCACGTCCTTCTACTGAATACTGATGTGCATGGATGGTTCTTAAGAAGACCACATGGCCCTAGCTATAAAACCTACTGCACAAGCATCCATAGTGACTGTATCAGAGGTTTAAGAATCACAGAAGGGTTACCCTGAAGAAGAATCACACCACCTGCTAGTAAAGCAGACTGCTGCAACAGGCATGAAAAAATGTTGATCACCTGCTTGTGGGAATCCCTAGACTTGGAGTATCATCTTGGAATGTAGTATCCACTGCTAGACTTTCATGTGTAATTTGGCATAGGGTACTACAGATATCATTGCTGACATGAGCATTATTGATTGACAACAAACATCTACTAAACACTGGCTTTTTCAGACTAGGCATAAAACTATCTTAAGCAAGCTTCGTGTCCTGTACAAAGGTAAACAGACTCTGCAAGTTTTGTTTTTCATTTTGGTTCCTGTGAACAAGACTTTAAAAATTCTCTGCAGACTACTCTGGCAAAAATACTGTGTGAGCAAATTGGAGTAACTAAGGAAATTATTTTTTTTTTCAGCTGTGATACAGGATCTGAATTGCCTAGACATAGTAAGGCCTTGCTGAGTGAGTCATAATATCGGTGGCTGCCAAAAAGCAATTACTAGAAAATGGAAATCAACATCTAAACCAAAGGTAGGAGAAGTAGTGAATATAGTAATAGAGATAAAACAACTGGAAATGAGATCTTTAGAAAAGGGTAGGAGCAAATTACATAGAAAAAATGGTAAATGTCAGAACAAATGATGCAGATTAATGTTCTGGCGGAGGAATGAGATTTAAAAGAAGGTAGGATTTAAATAAGCTATGTAGTGTTTGACTGATAATGATTGGAGAGATTATAAGTGATGTATAATGTCTGCAATTAAAATTGTCAATATGGTTTGTTTTCATTTACATAAATGTCAAATTGCTTATGTCAAAAGTGAATTTAATACAGATGTTTCTTGTTTAAGAAAAAAAAAAGAACAAAGCTATCCCAAGTAGCCCAATCATGCCAACTGAATACCAGTCAGCAAATAGCTTATTGACCCAGGGTTGCTGGGGTTTATGGCATGCACACACTGTCCAACAGAGACACATAGGCATCTCCCACCATTAGCTTGGGTCCCTGACATAGGTTGGATTAGACCGGATCTTCAATCCACTTGTCACCAGCAGATACCCATGCCCAGTTTTGGCAACATTAGTTAATGTGCCCAAATCACCTTAATTCTGGAGGTGTTGTAGCTCCTTCCTCCTCTGCATCTTCTGATAGGGTGGTCTGACTGGTAGTTATAAACCGGACTCTCAGAACAGGAAAAAGTGTCAGAAGTTAAAATAGCAAAAACAACCACTATGTGGGAAAACTTTTTTTTTAATGTAAAGAGACCCCTTGTGGTCTGGATATGAATGGATTGAAGAATACATTTCTGATCATCTCCCTTGGCCTCCAATCCTAGGATATTCTGTACCATTGGATGCATTTTAAGAAGGACCTGTTATTCACCTGTGACGGGAAAGAACGGCATATCTACCCTGGATTCACTGTGGTGCTCAGACCTCCCAACAGTCCCGTATTACTCGGTTTTTACCGTGTTTTGGGGTCCCAATGAAATGTTGCCAAGATTCCCAAGTGGCACCCCCTCATTTCCGATTTTTTTTAGCTATTTTTTAGATTCCGCGCTTTCGGAGCTGACATCATCACATGCGCGATGACATCAGCTCCATCAGCCTGTCGGAATTAAGCTCAGATGCACGTGTTGCCTGTTTTAATACTCACGCGCGTCTGTGTTTGAATACTCTGTTCGTCCGTGCACAGCTGCTTTCATTTTAATGCCGTGCGAGTTATCTACATCTGCTTTCATTTTATTGCCTGTTTGAATACTCGGTTCATGTCGTGCATACTATAATTGACATTATCTGGGCAGATGTAATGCTGTTCGTTTTCTAATGCCGTGAATACTATATCTGCTTGGGGAGTTGTGAATGTAGCTGCTTAGGTACTGCTTTTTGTGAGTGTAACTGCAGAGCTCTCATTAACTTTTAGGTAAAGTTATCCTGATTTATATTTCTTCTTGTTTGTGAACAAAGCCATTCTTGGCTACTGCTGCTGCAGAGCTCTCTTTATTTGTGTGTGTGTGTGTGTGTGTGTGTGTGTGTGTGTGTGTGTGTGTGTGTGTGTGTGTGTGTGTGTGTGTGTGTGTGTGTGTGTGTGTGTAAAACAACAGGAGGAGGAGTGCAATGACAAAACATTTCTATGAAAGCAGATTCTCTGTAAAGAAGAGGGTAAAAGGGAAGCAACATGGAATAATGTACTATAAGTGACTTTGGTCCGTGGCAAGTTCTGTTAAATGAACACTCATTTTTAATATAAGAAGCATGTTGGACTTTCATTTTAATGCCATTGGAGTTGTTTATATCTGTTGATGCCTTGCTTTCATTTTAATGCTGTGCGAGTTATCTACATCTGCTGAGTAGAGCTGCTTTCATTTTATTGCCTGTTTGAATACTCGGTTCATGTCGTGCATACTATAATGCTGTTGTCCGGGCAGATTTAATGCCGTTCATTTTCCAATGTGGTGAATACTATATCTGCTTAGGGAGTTGTGAACGTAGCTGCTTAGGTACTGCTTTTTGTTAACATAACTGCAGAGCTGTCATTATTAACTATTGGGTAAAGTTATCCTGATTTATACTTCTGCTTGTTTGTGAACAAAGCCGTTCTTGGGTGCTGCTACAGAGCTCTCATTGTGTGTGTGCGTGCGTGTGTGTGTGTGTGTGTGTGTGTGTGTGTGTGTGTGTGTGTGTGTGTGTGTGTGTGTGTGTATAAAACAACAGGAGGAGGAGTGCAATAAGAAAACATTTCAATGAAAGCAGATTCTCTGTAAAGAAGACAGTAAAAGGGAAACAACATGGAATAACGTACTATACGTGACTTTGGTCCGTGGTAAGTTCTGTTAAATGAACACTCATTTTTAATATAAGAAGCATGTTGCACTTTGATGAAAAACAGATCAACACTAGGCCTTATGTGTATTTCTTTATAACATGATCTGGGGAAATGTAAATTAATGAAATAAGGTAGCACCAATGGAAACTGAAGAAAGATCATAGAGGGTTGATGTCAAAGAACAAGGGTAGGTAGGAGGGAAAAAGTACATGGTGTTAATGGAAATGTAGCACAAAATGCTAGCACCAGGGTAAGTTTAAATTAAATCAACATTTGCAGGATAAACAAACAATGGGAAATGAGCAACTGAAGCACAAACACTGCAAATTAGAGGAATCCAGAGAAATCCAGGCAATAAAAATGACAGTAAGATGTAATTGTAAGGATGCCACAAGATGTGAAACAAATGTCGGAAGATGAGATCTGAGAATCAGAAAATGAAGTCCAGTCTAGGCCTGGGGGGATATAAAACTAAACATCTGTAGAATGGGGAAGTGAGTATGCCTAAAAGGACCATTGGATCACTTTACAAAAAGGAGGAAGCACATTTTAAAGAGGTGGGGAGGTGGATATAATTGTCAGTAATGCTATCAGTGAGTGAGTTGTTTGCTAGTCAGTGGTTTTCCTTGTTGTTGCAGGTGCAAAAGACATTACAAGAAGGCAGTCTATCCAAATTAAACCCTATGCCAAACACAGAATGGGGATTTGATCTGTCAGGCAAAAATGGAGAGGATCTAGAATAGAAGAGGACAGCATCTGGAGATGCAGATGAAGTCAAAATTAGTAACTTAGAATGTCAGTGGCATAGCTGATAAAGGGAGAATTCACAGAGGATTGACTATAGGAATTTAAGCTGACATAATGCTACAGGAGTAATGCCTACGTAGAGGGGACTGAGCAGGCAAATGACTGACATTAGGTACTTTTCTATATCTCCTTAGGATATGAGCACAAGAAACTAAACAAATTTTTAATTAGAGAGACCAGAATTCATCCAAGTCATAGGGTTGCTAGCAGGAGACTGAAACTTAGTAACATCAAAGGATGATGCAAGTTGAGGGCCAAGAAAGCATAAGATGATGTTAGAGGCAGAATGCTAAGAAACATTATCAGACTATGGGATGAGGGATGTATGGGATGTTCTCTCAAAATGAAGTGGATATATATGTACAGTTTGGGACAGTATAGAACACTGTCAAGGTTAAATAGGTTGTATTGCACTAGAAAGCTTGAAGAAACACATAATTTTAAAATACCCCATATTAATCTCATACTATGCACAAAAAATGTCTGTGGAAGTAGACTTTTATGATGGAAATGTTCTGAATTGGGTAGTTTTGTCGTTATTGATTCATGCATTTTATTTCATTGCCAACTGGAACAATGATCAAACAATACATTTAAAATGTATAACAAAGTATGCTGCATTATACAAGGAATATCATTTAATAAAGCCAGGAAGGTGTATCAAAAAACATGTATGTTTCTTTTTTTGTATGCAAGGGGCCTATGGTAGTCTTTATCCACCACTGGCCAGATGCATTTTCTTTGGATGTGGTGTGGGTTTCAGTGCTGTTTCAATGAATGTGAGTTTTAAGGACAGAGAAGTTTTAATGCTAAGTCCATTTTTATTGTGAGACAGTGTTGCTTTGTTTAGCAGATGTCTATTAGTGTTTGTGCTATAAAATGTAAATATAAAATCCAACTAATCATTGTAGAAGTAAAGTAGTATGCTCATATACGCAGATATACCCCAGGGATTACTTCAGTGTCACTGCTTGACAGAGGCACAGCAAAATAATAGGCATAGTTTTATTCAAACTAAAGGGGTGGCGAAAGCCAAATAACTATGGGCTAGGCTTATAAATGCCCTTGGGCAGATAGCCTAGTATGAACCTATGAACCTATTAGTGTTTATGGCAAATGGGGCGAAATAGCCAGGTAATGGGACATTGGAATAGCTGCAGGGGGACTCTGGTGCCATATTTTGGTTGTCTGTTCTTCAGTTTGCATTTGAAAGCTGGTATCCCACAATTCTATTGGAGTGGGTGGGGTTGTGTAATTATGTATACAAATTTTATGCTAATCAGTGTACAGATTTCTACCTATTTTTCATGGGCCTTGTCCAGATTTTTGATGATTCCAGGTTGAGAGGTATGGTGGTGCTGCTGGCACTTGCGTGAAAAAGACTGACAAGATCACTATACCACCAAGACAACAAACAGTCCAACCTTTTTATTACTTAGTGCCTCGGCTATACAGCTTTCACAGAGTAAAATAACAAAAAACATCAATATTATATACACCTAAGCTTTAGAAAACACACCCACTGCAATTAATCAACTAAGTTCATTTAAATTACATATTTCCAGTCACATTCCTGTTTAATCCTAAGGGTTCCAAAGTATTAAACTTTAAATATATATAATGTCCCCTTTTTATATAATTTAACATCCAAATTCACTAATTCCCCAAAAGTGTCTCAACTTTTTCCAAAACACAACCAATAATGTGATTAGGGTTACAATTATGAAATTCAGAAAAATGACTACCAAGGGGGCTATCAGTTCTAGCATTTTTTATATCTATTTGATGTTCTTGGAAACAAAATTTAAAACTTCTGTTCGTCTCACCAATGTAAAATTTATTACAGCTACATCTAAGAGCATATATAACCCCACATGTATTACAATTGAAATTACCCTTAACCAAGAATTGATGTCCATTAATATACTTAAAGCTATTGATCACAGTCTTGCATATAGAGCATTTATTGCATGGTATAGTGCCTTTAAATATAGGCACCCCAACATTAATATTCATTATAGGTGGTTCGAATTGATTATGCACAAACATATCTCCAAGATTTCTGGCCCTCTTATAAGAATTTTTTAACCTTTGTGGCAGCAGTTTATTTAGCTCATTGTCTCTAAGCAACATGGGCCAAAATTGACAAACTGTATTAACTATTTTATCACTAATAACATTATATGTAGTTACAAAGAAGACGTTACTCAAATTCTCTTCCTTGTTAAGTACATGTTCATCAGGAATATTACAAAAATTCTCATCAAGCCAAGAATACATTCTACCCCTCATATTTTCATTTCTCACATTATTTTGGACACTGGGCCACCTAAGATTCATAACCTTAACCTTAGCTTCTTTAACAATGTCTATCTTATAACCTCTATTTAGAAACATATTTTCTGTTTCCAAAATGTATTGTATAAAGATTTCATCCCTATTGCATTGTCTATGTATGCTTAAAAATTCATTATAGGGTAGAATCTTTATTAAATGCTCTGGATGGCAACTATTATCATATAGAAACTGATTTTTATAAGTAAACTTGTTATGTAGCCCAGTATTCAGTTGGCTAAGCTTAATATCTAAAAAGTTAACTTCCACAAAATGGGTAGCTGCCTCCATGGGACCATCACATAAAAAATTAGCTCATCAATAAACCTTAAATAAAGCAAAACCTGGGTTTTGTAAAAATTATGATGATATATCTTGTCAAACTCAATTTTACTAATTACCAGGTTTACTGACAAGATCCCCTGTGCTGTGGACGCTGCAGGGCACATGGATAAAGTGGCTTTCTCTGGCTTTTGTTCTAAAAAGGAACACTAGGAAAAATTAATCTTCACACATGGTCTACATTTTCTCCTTCATGCTACGGAGATGCTGGTCAATTACAGGTCAGAACAGCAATGGCACTTAAAGGGTTCTTCCATGAATATCACTTTGGTGTCAAAGTCAAAACTTTTAAGTAACAGCCAGGACTTCCAACACATACCTATTTTGGATCCCGTTGCCCTGCAGCTCCCCTCTATGACAATATATGCAAGTAACATCATGAAGTTGCTGACACTCTAAGAATTGCTCCATCAGGCATGTTCCCAGCAGCATACAATATTTCTTCCAAAACATTTCTCTGAAAGTATGTGTCTACAAAAGTTAATACAGTATCTTTAGACATAATGTCAAAGATGCAAACGTCTAAATCACTAACCTGTCCAGGACCCTGAATTCAATGCTAGAGTGCTAAAGGGGATGTGACTGAAGAACATGACATCTCCTCACAACACCAGTATGAACATTGACATCTGGCTTAGGGATTTCTACTAGACAGTGCAGTCTGGCAGGGGTCTGATAAATGTATTTAATTTCTTTAGATATGGTGCCACTTTGCACAGGCTGTCCCACGGTGCCTTTACTGCATCACCAATACTATCACAAAGAGGAGGGACCACTCACCAAAAGGATGCTTGGGAAGTCTTGCAGTTGTTTTTCAGCTTCTTCTGTGGTAAGGAAATATCTTTGGAGAGCCAGCTGTCCTTCTGACTCATCATCTGTAAAATTTTATTGAATTTTGGGTCCTACAGAAGTCAAGATGGAGATATAGCCCCTCACCTTTTCACCTATCATTTGGAATCAATGTGGTGAGTGTTTTGTTATTCATTGGGGATTAATGCAGTGAGTCTTTCTGGTGCTCTTTCTTGTTCTTGCTAGATAATCTTCTCTTTTTGAAGACAAGAACAGTCTTTGATGAACCAGATATTCTTAGGCTTAAGGTACATGAGCTACTGCTAAGGGGTGTAAGAAAATAACTCTCTGAATGTTCTGCACTGGAGTAGGGTGTAAGGCCTACACTCAACACCTAAAATCAGCTAGCCAATACCGGGACAGTCAATGCTGATCCTGGTAAAACTGTCAGATTCTGGCCAGACTGTGATGGGGACTCATGCTTCAGTTCCACCAATGCTGGCCTACCCAACATCAGTTGGGGCTGTACCACACCCAATATAGGAAAACCAGAGAGCTGAGCATGCCAAAGGCCTGTAGAAGACAGACATATCTGCCCAAGATAGGCTTGTATCACACCACCACAAGGAGTCAATATGTGAGCAACCTGAGCATCAGATGAAAGACCCTGATGCCAAGAGTACTTCTGTTGGCACATCAAAAGCTAGATAGACCAACACTGGGAATCCTTAAGCCAAGGAAGGAATGCTCTTGTTTAAAGAATGGCATTCTGTACTGCAATGCTAAATCCAGTGGCTCATGCAGCCCAAATGGTCCTGAAGAGAAATGGGTAATGATGTCAGGAAGTACAGTTGTGTAAATGTAGATGTTTGAGTGTATTCACTGTTGCAGTCATCACACTTGAGCTATCTGCCTGCAGGCAGCCCTCAGTGAACCCGAATATCAGAGTCTTGGGATTTCTGTGTCCGATGCTGTCGCCTCTTCCATGACGTCAGGTCATAAGGGGTAAAAACATGCAGCCGATGCCATTACATCAGTTTTTCTTGCCATAAATGTCCGGAGCCCCCAAAATAGGAAGCTATTACATGGTGTGGAACACCTCCAGTATAAAGTAAATACCCCCGCCATAAAAGATGGCCATAAACAGGATAGGGAAAAAGAATAGAGAAAGCCAGGGGGCTGGAGGGAGGGAAACCAGGACTGCAACAGTGAATACACTCGAACATCTACATTTATGGTAAGTGTACACAACTGTACTATGTTCTTTGTGTTTCACTGTTGCAGTCATCACACTTGGGTTGATTCCCAAAGCTGAGGAATGGTGGAGGCACTCAAGAAGTGTTGGGGCTAGCTAGCAGGCATTGTAAGACTGCTGTAGCAAATCCAGCTCTGGATTTAGAAAAAATAGGTAAGTGGTAATGCTTGGTGAAGGTGTGTACAGAACTCCAGGTTGCAGCTTCCAGGGTCATCCCTGGTGGGGACTCCCCTGAGAAATGCTGTAGAGGTTGAAGTAGCTCTAGTGGAATGAGTTCTGATCCACAGGGGGGTAGGTTTTCTGGGTCCCTATCACATGAACGAACTTTTCAAAGTCCGAATGTCATGTGGTCGACACCATATGATCGAACTTTGAAAGGTTCGAAGGTTAAATGTAACGGTGCCATATGGTGCAGAATGGGAGAATTTCCCTTTTCTGCACTGAAGTGCAATCTCGGAGTTGGTGTATTTAAGTAGGGGGGTGTGGGGGATGCAGGGGGATTTGCTCCCCTGCTTGGAGCATGAAGGTAAGTTTTATTTATTTTTTGATGTTTTATTATATATTCGAAGTCAAACTTCGATCATATGTTGTCGAACATATGGGATTCGAAGTTTTGAAAATTTGAATACATAATATAGACCCAGTTTTCCATGGTGCTTGTAGGAAAAATGGATTCAGTGTGCTATCCATTTGGAAATGGTTTGCTTCGAAATGGCCTTGCCCTCTACCCTTGTAGCAAAGCTGACTACCAGCTGGTCAGATTTTTTGAAAGGCTTAGTCCTGTCAAAGTAGAACCTGAGCTGTCTGTGCACATCCAAGGAGTGCAGGATGCTTTCCCCTCTATTCTGAAGATTAGGGAAAAAGGTTGGAAAATGGATGGATTGATTTAAAGCCACACTGGATACCACCTTGGGGATAAAGGAAGGGTTAGTCCTGTGGGAAACCCTGTCAGCATGGAAAATAATGAACGGCTCCTCCACCATTAGTACCTGTAACTCAGACACTCTTCTTGCTGAAGTAATAGCTAGAAATAAGGCTGTTTTCCAAGAGAGGAATTTTAACTCTGCTGAAGCAGCAGGTTCAAAAGGGGGAAATGTGAGCTTTTCCAGTACAATGTTAAGGTCCCAGGCCAGGGTGGAAGCTCTCCTAGGGGGCCTTAAATTGTTAGCTCCTCTCAGGAACTGTTTGATGAGAGGGTGAGAAAAGAGAGGAGGCTCAGTATTATAATGAGCTGAGATGGCAGAGGCATGAATCTTAATGGATGAGAAGGATAGGCCTCTGTGGAGCAGCTCTGCTAGGCAATCAAGGATTTGAGGTAAGTTGGGCACAGCTGTGTCCTTTCCTTAAGACTGACTCCAAGAACAATATCTTTTCCACTTTTCAGCATAGGATTTCCTAGGGGTTCACATTAAAACACCAAATGCTGAAAACAGTGAACGGTGTTTCATCGACACATATCCTCGAACGCTGAAAATGTCGAAACCACAGAACAGTGATTTCTTTCCTAGGGAAAGAAATCGCTGTTCCAACCCCCCAAAAAAAAACATTAAACACTTCCAAACACATACACCCATACCCTAACCCTAATTATACCCCCCCAAAAAACAGTAAACAACTAAATACACATATGCACATAACCCAACCATACATCTAACGAAAAAAAAAAACAGTAAACATTTTAAAACATATGCACTTACCTTAACCTGCACCCTAACCCTAAGGTCAGTAACTCTCACACATTTATATAAACAGTTCCAAACACATACACACTTACCTTAACCCTAATCCTACCCCCCCCAAAACAAAAGTAAACAGCTGAAAACACATACACACGTAACTCAACCATACATCTAACGCAAAATAAAAAACAATAAACACTTTCATACATATGCACTTACCTTAACCCGCACCCTAACCCTAAGGTCAGTAACTGTTGCACAATCACACTTGGGAGCTATACCAGACAAGGGACCACACTACACTTCAGAACAGGCAAAGCAACGAAGCGGTCAAGCGACTTCTTTCCCAGGGAAAGAATTCACTGAACAGCCACTTCGGTGTTTTGCCTGTTCGCCCTACATGTATCGACGAAAATGCATTCAACAAAATGCATTTTCGTCATTCTAATAGGAACCCTTTCCTAGGACTAGGCCTTCTGGCCTCAAGGATGACGTCCAGCACCTGTTTGCTGAGGGATGCTGGTGGTGTATTTATGCGATAAGCCAGGCTGCAAGGTTTAGGGTTTGCAGCTGTGGATGCAAAATCTGTCCCTCCTGCTGAGACAGCAGGGAAGGTGTCTGATGTAGATGCCAGGGTGGCACTGCTGTCAGACTGTGTAGGAGTGGGTACCAGTGCTGGCATGGCCGGTATGGTGCAATAGGGATTGCCCTTGGCCTGTCCTGTTTGATCTTGAGTGGTACTTTTGAGAGGAGGGGCAGAGGAGGAAAGGCAAATTTATAGGTTTTCCCATGTAAAGGATAGGGCATCCACCTTCCAGGCTCTGCTGTGAGAGTTCCTGGTGGAAAATTTTTTCAATTGGTGGTTTTGGGGGGGGAGGCAAAAAGGTCCACCTCCGGTGTTCCCCACCTCTGGGTTAGAAGTTTGAATGAGTTGGGTTCCAGTTTCCACTCATGAGGGTCCAGTAGATTTCTGCTTAAGTCATCTGCCAGTGAATTTTGCTTGCCTGGCAGGAATTGAGCTTGTAGGTGCACTAGGATGCTCAAGGCTGTGTTCCACAGAGCCATGGCTAACCTGCAGAGTAGGTAAGAATGAGTCCCGTCCTGCTTGTTTATGTACCACATAACTGTGGTGTTGTCTGTCAGGAGCTGTCCTGGAAGGATAAGGTATTTGAAGACTGTCAGAGCATTCTCTACAGCTAGCATCTCTTTTTGATTGATATGCAGGGGAATTTGTTCTGGGCTCCATTTGCCTTGAATGCATTTGCCTGCCATGTGAGCCCCCCATGCATAGTCTGATGCGTCTGTTGTCAGGGTTTGGACAGCGAGGGGTTGAGTGAAAGGAAGTCCCTTGTTGTTGTTGCATGCTTCTGCCCACCAAAGGAACTCTGCCCTTAGACAAGGTATGATAGGAATCACTGTTTCCAGGTCCTGAGAATGTTGACACCAGAGACTTTTTAAGTACCATTGAAGTTTCCTCATATGCAGTCTTGCATATGGAATTAGCAGACTGCATGAGGCCATGAACCCTAGGGCTTGCAGTATTTTCCTTGTAGATAGATGGGTTTTGTTGGCCATTAGTTTGAAAAAGTTTGTCAAATGGACCTGCTTTTCTGGAGTGAGGAATGCCATCTGGGAAACTGTGTTCAAGCGTGCTCCCAGGAATACAATTTGTTGGCTGGGCACCAGTTGTGATTTATTTTCGTTGATGGTGTATCCCAGTGAAGTTAGAAGTCGTTTTACAAATGCCAGTTGCTGAAGCAGCAATTCCTGACTGTGCGCCTGAATCAGGCAATCGTCCAAGTATGGGTAGATTTGAATATTTCTCTGCCTGCAGTATGCAATGGCTGGAGCCAGGCATTTTGTGAATACTCTGGGCACAGTAGATAAGCCAAAGGGAAGTGCAGAGAACTGATAGTGCATAGAGCCTACCCTGAAACCTAGATATTTCCTGCAAGACTCCCTTATGGGGATGTGCAGATAAGCTTCTTTTAAGTCTAGGGTGACTAACCAGGCATCCTTGGCTAGCATAGGAAGAAGCTGTTGCAGTGTAAGCATTTTGAATTTTGGGACCACCAGAAAGGTGTTGAGAATTGATAGATCCAGGGATAGGGCGCCAAGAGCTCTCTTTTCTGGGCACCAGGAACAGTCTAGAGTAGAAATCCTGTCCCCTTTGTTCTACTGGAACAGGTTGAATAGCCCTGATATGGAGAAGGGAAAGTACTTGCTTTTGAGCCTCTGCCCACTGATTTGGAAGAAGGTCTGGCAACCTGCTTGGTGTTGGCAGTGAATGGAAGTAGAATCTGTATCCCTGGGATACAATGTTTAGAACCCATTAGTCCTGCGTAATGGACATCCTGTTTTTTGCATGAAGGGCGAGATTTCCTCCTAGGGGTGCAAGTACTTTGGCATGGCTGGGAAGGATAATTGGAAAGTCATTGTGAACTTTTTCCATAAGGGGGTGGCTTAAAACTCCCTGGTTTTGAGGTGGAAACACTCCATTGTTTAGATCTCTGAATACCCTGACACTGTAATCTTGGTGGTCTGTTTCCCCTGGGTTTGGACTGAGATGGCCTGAGAGGGACTGGAAAGGACCAGTTTTTTGAAGGCCAATGCCTACTGAATCTAGGTGGCTGCACCTGTAAGAAATCTTTGACTGTTTGCATAGATTTAGCTTTTTCTTCCATCTTTTTAAGAACTTCTACTTTTGTGCCAAACAAACACTCATGATTTAATGGAGCATCTAGTAATTTTGCTTTGACATGGTCAGGCAAGACTTGTTCCTTTAGCCAAGCATGCCTTCTCAGTACAGACCCAGTGACATCAGCCCTGCAAGATGCTTCTAAGGCATGAAACCCACATTGCAAAGTATGTTTACTAACTTGGTTTGCAGAATGCATTAACTCTTGTAAATCTTTATTTTCTGCACAATCTGGAAGTAACACCATTTTTTGTTTAATTAGTTCCATAATATGTTGCTGGTACTTCAACATGTGAAACTGGCAATTCAAAGCCCTGATGGCAAGAGTTGCAGAGGTATATACCTTCTTACCCCATCTGTCTAAAGCTCTAGAATCCTTGTCTGAAGGGGTAAGGTTTTTGGCTGTAGTAGCCTTAATGCCTTTACGTCCCTTGGAAATAGTCTCCGGATCCACAGTAGGATTCTTAAAGAAAAGTTTGTGAGAATCAGGTACTCTGTAATACCTGTCAGGTTTTCTAAGAGCTGGTGGTAAGGTGTCAGGAGTAAGACTGAACTCCAAGAAGACATCGTCTACAATATTCCGGACAGGGGGTATAGTTAGTTAGTTAGCCTGTGCTGAGGCAAATCTAAAAATTCCCTGAGTCTCTGTTTGGACTGAGGATAGTCCTGGCATTCCCACCGTAAATGCTCACTTAAGGTATGCAAGGTTTCATCAAAAGAGAAATCCTCTGGAGGGGATACAGAGAGAATGGATTCCCCTGCATCTGAATCCTCATAAGTAGATAAGGGTATGTCCTGGTATTCAGAAAGGTCAGAGTCATCAGACTCCTGGTCTGTAGAATCAGAAGGAAATTCAATTCTTTGTCTTTTGGCATGGGAAGGCTGGCTTCCCCTAATTAGAGTAATAAGGTCTTCAGCCATTCTAAGCATTTGTTTTTGTGGCATGGGAGGTTGAGCATGTGCTTTGGACGTCGGTTTTCTAGGCATAGTGCGAACTCTGGGCCTGGGAAACTCAGTAATTTTAGTAGGAAATGAAGTTGTCAGTTTAATATGAATATCAGTAGGCTGGAATACACCCTCACTAGGCAGTGCCTGCATAGCGGCTCCGGACCCATCCAAGGTAGAGACATCCGCAGGTTCTATAGTTGAAGAAGCATCTTGCGGCATACCGGGGTCCGAATGGGTCTCGGCAGAGGCCTGTGAATCTGTAGAAGCGGGCATCAGGGGCTGCACAGGCGCCTCACTGAGTACTGGCAGACTGGCGACTAACTTAATGGAAGCATCGTCTGCAGTTTTTGACCTATGCGGTCTGTCTCTGTCTTTGTGCTTTTTTGAAAGATCGGTAGTCGAATGGCTTACCAAAGCCATTTCAGAATACGGAGAAAGAGAGCGAAAGAATTTAGCTACAAAAATAGCCCAACGATGAATGGTTCAGGCGTAAAACAAGGCAAAAAAATGACAGCTAGGGACGTCTGGGTCTGGGTCTAAACAGGTGATGCAGTAAGAATGAAAATCTCTGAGGTATTTGCTTTCTACAGGCAAGACAATTGTTAATTTTTTCTGCCATCGGTTAGAGCAAGAAAAAAGAATCCCCCAATGGGGTACTTAGCTTTAGAAGACTTCAGGTCTGAAACTTGTAAAAATACAAAAATTTCAGATAGCGGCCGACCAGCACTCGTGAACTGCTTCTGCTTCAGGCTCCTTCTGCAAGAAAGACTGATGTAATGGCGTCGGCTGCATGTTTTATACCACTGATGACCTGACGTCATGGAAGAGGTGACAGCATCCGACGCAGAAATCCCAAGACTCTGGTATTTGGGCTGACTGAGGGCTACCTGCAGGCAGATAATCCAAGTGTGATGACTGCAACAGTAAAACACGAATAACATCCCACTTCACACATCTTACAGTTCAAAGAACGGAAGGAACAAAGCTGTCTACCTATGCAGATGTTTCAGAGTAGCTCTGACCAGCTAACAAAGACAATAACTGGCAGAGCAGACCATGAGATATCCTGAACTGACTGGACAAAGACCAAGTCCCTCAAGTCACAGTATACATACAATATTAGGACACGCATCTCCAACATTATCTGAAGATGCTTGCCCCAATGTAGAGCATACTACTACAATTAAAACCATCAAGTTTGCTTGCACACCTGTTCCTACAGAAGATAGCAGCATGGCTTTAAATGTAATTACCTAATCACAGATAGCCTTACTAGTCCACGGTTTAACATAGGTTCATAGGTGTGTACTAGGCTAATGGCCCAGGAGCCTTTACAAGCCTAGCCCATAGGATTACCCTGGCATAGTTTCCAGTGCCTCTGTTGAGTAGAGCCACTGGAGTGATCCCCGGGGTGAATTTTTTATTTCCCATCCACTCATCAAGATCTCTCTTGAAAAGGGCCAGTGAGGTGCTCTGTTTGACATGCATGGGAAGTCTATTCTATAGCATGGGCAGTCCCTGGGTTATGAACCTGTCCCTCCAGCACATTCTGTTGAATGTGGTAATGAGGTTGAGGAGCATGTGGTGTGGAGGGATTGGGATTTCTTTAGATGTAGCATTTTTAACAGAGCTGGGTCAGACATGGCTTTGTAAGTCAAGCAGAGATCGCATCTAAGTAGGAGATATGAGAAAGAGAATAGTTGGGGTTTTGTGAGTCTGTCTATATAGGACAAGTGTTTAAGGTCTAGGATCCTCTTTGTGAGGTACTTTTGTGGCCTCTCCAGTTGTTGCAGGTGTCTAGTGAGGTACATGCCAAATGGAGCATTGTACTCTATGACTGGCCTAATGAGGGAAGAGTAGAGGGAGACAATGACTTCTTTCTTCCTGGATGCAAAAAGTACAGTTTTGTACCTACCATAAATGTAGATGTTTGAAGATCCACATTGCTGCAGTCCTTACATATGGGGGTAGTCCGCTGTCCTCGGTCGGCCCGAATACCAAAGTAGTCAAGGCGCTTAATACTGACATCAGAACGTCAGGGTACAAAAGCGCATGACCGACGTCATTTTCTCAGTCTTTTCTTGCCCCAGATGTCAGAAGGCCCTAACAAGAAAGGCCAAAGCCAAAACTAGCAAAACCTAAACAACCACCCGTGCACTAACCATATTTACACTATGTACAACACAAACCACACCACCACCTTCAACAACAGAGGGAAACTGCAGCAATGTGGATCTTCGAACATCTACATTTATGGTAGGTACAAAACTGTACTATGTTCTTCATCTCACATTGCTGCAGTCCTTACATATGGGTAGAATCCCAAAGCAGAGGTAAGGGAGGATGGCAAAACTATAAGGAATTAGGAGCTGCCAACATGCCTTGCAAAATTGCAGTTGCAAATCCAGCCCTAGATTTAGAGTAAAGTGGAAGGTGGTAATGCTTAGAGAAAGTATGCACTGAACTCCAAGTAGCTGCTTCCAAAATATCTTTAGTAGCCACCCCTTACAAAGGCTGTAGAAGTGGCAGTAGCCCTAGTGGAATGAGGCCTAATCCCAGCTGGAATCTCCTTACCATGATGGGAATAACAGAAGGCAATACAAAACCCAATCCACTTAGAAATAGTTTGTTTTGACACAGGTTTGCCCTGAGAACCCAAAGCAAAAGAAACAAACAACTGCTGAGACTGCCTGAACCCTTTAGTTCTGTTCAAATAATAACGCAACTGTCTGTGTATATCCAAAGTGTGCAAAATCCTTTCCCTTTATTTTGGGGTTTGCATAAAAAGTAGGCAAATGAATAGTTTGGTTTAAAGCCACACTAGAAACCACTTTAGGCATAAAAGAAGGGTTAGTACGAAAGACACCCTGACCTTGTGGAAAATTAAGAAAGGCTCAACTGCCATAAGGGCCTGTAATTCAGAAACCCTTCTCAGAGGTAATGGCCAACAAAAGCAGTCTTCCAAGATAAATATTTCAACTCTGCCGATGCTGCAGGCTCAAAAGGTTGTAGAGTGAGTTTCTCCAACACAAAATTGAGATCCCAAGCAGGAGTAGGAGCTCTGGGGTCTTATATTTTTTGCCCCTCTAAGGAACTGCTTAAACAAAGGCTGAGAAAATAATTGTGGGTCACAGTCATAGTGAGCAGAAATTGCTGCAGCATGAACCTTTATAGAGGAGAAGGACAAACCCTTGTCCAATAACTCAGTAAGGTATTGAAGCTAACACTTAAATTAGGTTTGGAAACATCAAAATCCTTTGCAGTACTCCAAAATAAAAATCTCCTCCATTTATCTGCGTAAACTTTCCTTGTACTAGGCCTTCTGGCCTCCAAAATAACATTCAAAACTTGTTGTGGAAGCTGAGATCCTCCAGGGTTTAAAACAGAATATGCCAGGCTGTCAGATGTAGAGAATGAAGTTTGACATTGAATAAATGACTGTTCTCCTGAGACAGCAGGTGAGGAATCGAAGGCAAAGGCCATGGAGGCTCCTGTACCAGACTTCTCAGTAATGGGTACCATTGCTGTCGAGGCCAATCTGGAGCTATTAAAATCATGTTTGGCTTGTCCTGTCTGACCTTCAGCAGTACCTTTGGGAGGAGAGGCAGAGGTGGAAAGGCATACACGTGAAGATTGCTCCAATTGAATGAGAGAGCATCCACTTTCCAAGCCGAGGATGAAACCTTTTGTGCAAAACTTTGGCAGCTGGTAATTCAGTGGAGAAGCGAACAGATCTATGTCTGGAGTTCCCCATAACACTGTCAATCTCTGAAATACATGAGGATCCAATTTCCACTCGTGGGGATCCATAATTTGTCTGCTCAACACATCTGCTAAGGAGTTCTGTGCTCCTGGCAGAAACCTTGCCTGAAGATTTAGCTGTAAACTGAGAGCAGTCTCCCACAAAATCATTGCTTGTCTGCATAGAGGATAAGAATGCCCCTTGCTTGTTGATGTACCACATGACAGTTGTGTTGTCTGTTTGAATCAACACCTGCCCTGGAAGAAGTAAATCCTTGAAAGCTATCAATGCAAATTGGACTGCTAACATCTCCTTCAAGTTGATATGTAGATGTTGAAGTCTGGCAGGCCACGTGTCTTGTATCCATTTTCCATCTAGATGAGCTCCCTAGCTTTGTCTGAGGCATCTGTCGTTAAAATCTGACTCTGCTCTGGCCGGGTCACAGAGAGTCCCTTGTTTAGGTGACATTCCTGAGCCCACCACAAAAATTCCTTTTGAATGCAAGGTATTATTTGAATGACAGTGTCCAAATCTTGGCAGTGCTGTGTCCATACATTCTTGAGATACCATTGTAGCTTCCTCATATGCAGTTTGGCATTGGGAAGTACCAGAATACAAGATGCCATGAACCCCAAGGCTTGAAGGACTGTCCTTGCAGTCAGCCTGGACTGATGAGACAACTGATGGAAGTAAAGAGAAAGATTCTTTTGTTTGTCCGGGGTCAAAAAGGCCATCTGGGATGCTGTATTCAGTCTCACACCCAGAAAGCACATGTCCTGAGAGGGTACTAGACTGGACTTTATTTCGTCCACAGAATACCCCAGGCATCTTAACACTGCCATCACATACTGTAAATGATGAAGAAGTTCGTCCTTTCCTTGGGCCAGTATCAGGCAATCGTCCAAATAAGGATAAATCTGTATTCCTCTTAGCCTGAAAAAAAAGCTACCACTGGAGCCAGAACCTTCGTGAACACTCTGGGTGCAGTAGATAAACCAAAGGGCAATGCAGAGAACTGATAATGTGAAGTCCCAGCCCGAAAACGCAGATACTTCCTGCAACTGGGCCTGACAGGAACATGAAGGTAAGCCTCCTTGAGATCCAGGGTCACCATCCAGTGATCTTTGCCCAGCAGAGGTAAAAGCTGTTGTAACGTTAACATTTTGAACTTGGGAATGTCCAGATATGTGTTGAGGATGGATAAATCCAAAATTGGTCTCCACGTGTTCCCTTTCTTTGGTACTAGAAACAGGCGAGAATAAAATCCTAGGCCCACTTCTGGCAGAGGAACCGGTTGTATGGCCCCTATTTGAAGTAGTAGAAATTTGCTTAGCCTCTAGTCTTTGCTGAAGAGGAACGTACGTATTGCCTTTGAAAGGAGGCAAGGTATGGAAATAAAACTTGTAACCCTGGTGTATGATATCCAATACCCATTTGTCTTGGGTAACCAACATCCAATTTTCCTTGAAGAGTGCTAACCTTCCTCCCAAAGGTGCTGCCAGGCAAGAAGGATCTGGCAGCTGAAAAAGTAGGTCATTGGGCCTGTTTATGAAAGGACTGGCCCCTGCCCTCACCAGATTGTGCAGGGGAACTCCCTGTTCTAGGCCTGAAAGAACTCTGAGCTCTGCCCCTACCACGTCTAGATCTACCCCTAGACTGAGAATCATAGGAAGGATCCCTTAGCAGGCCAATTCCTACTAAACTGAGGCTGAACTTGCAAAAAATCTTTAACAGTCTGCATAGACTTAGCCTTGTCTTCCATTTTCTTCAAGACTGACTCCACAGGTGAACCAGACAACACATCAGACTGCAAAGGAGCATCCAAAATCCTTGTCTTAACATGGTCAGATAAATTCTGATCCTTCAACCAGGCATGCCTGCGAAGAACTGAGCCAGTGGCAGCCACCCTAGACGAGGCCTGCACAGCATCAAAACCACACTGTAAAGAATGCTTACCCACCTGCTCAGAGACATGCACCAAATCTTGCAATTCTTTACACTCAATGCCTTCCGCCAGAGCATCCACCTTAGACTTCAACTGAGAAAGAAGAAAGTTTTGATATTTCAACATATGAAACTGGCAATTCAAAGCCCTCATAGCTAAGGTAGAAGATGTATAGACCTTTTTTCCCCATCTATCCAAAGCTCTGGCTTCTTTATCTAAAGGAACCGGATTTTTTACAATAGAGGCCTTGACACCCTTAGGCCCTTGACTAACAGTTTCTGGGTCCGCCCTAGGACTCTTATAAAGATATTTGTGAGCCTCAGGCACCCTGTAATACCTATCCAGTTTAACAGGAGCAGGAGGCAGAGAATCAGGATTAAGTGAAGCCTCTGCAAACACATCTTCCACAACATCCAGAACAGGGGGTATAGCCAGAGGCCTATGCTGGGGTAACAGCAAAAACTCCCTAAGCCTTTTCCTAGAATCAGAGAAGTCCTGGCCTTCCCACTTAAAATGCTCCCTCATAGAATGAAGTGTCTCTGAAAAAGAAAAATCCTCTGGAGGAGAAGCAGAAGGAGTGGAATCATCTGCATCAGAATCAGAATAAGGAGAGTACTCCTGCAAGTCTTCAGCCGAAGACTCTGAAACATCCGAAGCCTGTTCAAAACTTCCCAACTCTGGTTCCACCCTAGGCCTCTTATCAGGAGGGGGCATAGAACCTCTAATCAGAGTAATCAAATCTTCTGCCATTTTAAGCATGTGCTTCTTAGGCACAGACCCTGCTGAACTAGGAGAGACCCCAACAGGAGCTAAACTGGCCTGCCTCTGGGAGAAGCCTTGGAAACAGAAGGAGAAGGCCTAACCACCCTAGGAAGGGAGGGGAGTACAGTAACTTGAGAAGCCCCTTCGGCCTGACCTGCTTTCTGAGAGACTACCTCCTGCAAAATCAAAGTCTCCCCCTGAGACTCCAGAGAAGGGAACCACCGGTTCCACTGAAGCTCTAAAGAACCGGCATCCACTCATCTTGCCTGGGTTTAGCTGCTTTGTCTTTGCGCTTCTTTGCGGAGAAGCATATTATAATTGCACTGCTTCCCAAAGACCAGCCTAGCACAATCTAACATAGCGCTTATTGAACCTAGCACAAAAGCAACACCCAACAACGTCGTGCTCAGGCCCCAAACAAGGAATACACAAAGAATGATAATCCCTATGTGGTATCTGTTTCCCACAAGAAATACAGTTATTTAATTTTTCTGACATCCGGTAAAATACTGAGGCAAGAAAAAACCAAAATAATCCCCAACGGGGTACTTAGCCAACTTGGATTCGGTCTGAAACTCCTTTCAGAACGCCGAACGGCACTTGCAACACTGCTTCTGCATCGGACCATGCGGCAAAAAAGACTGAGGAAATGACGTTGGTCATGCGCTTTTGTACCCTGACGTTCTGATGTCAGTATTAAGCGCCTTGACCGACGTCAGCCTAATACTTTGGTATTCGGGCCGACCGAGGACAGCAGACTACCCCCATATGTAAGGACTGCAGTAATGTGAGATGAAGAACATCTCTTAGTAATAAGATGTGCCACACAGAAGGATTTTCTGACCACAGTGGCAGTGTGGTGGTCAAAAGAGAGGTTGCTGTCAACCTGTGTTCCCAGATCTCTTATAACACCTACTGTATTCAGTGGACTACCATCAATGTGGTAGTTCATGGGAGCTGGGTTTTTCCCAAAGGGGATGACGACACATTTTTTGGCATTGAGCTTAAGACCATGGTTCTGATACCAGTCGTTGGTCTCAGTGAGGCCTTTCTATAGAATATCAACATCACTTGCGGAGTTAATAATGACTCCCAACTTGCAATACTCTGTGAACTTTGTCAGCCAGAGTCTCTTCGTGCTGGCCTGGACTTCTGCGAAGTAGATACCAAACAGGAGAGGACCCAGTACCGATCCCTGTGGGACTCCACTCATGACTGGTCAGCAGTCTAACTTGGGAGTCAGCTCCTTTCACACTGTGGGTTCTATCCATGAGCCAGTTCGCAACCCACATAGTGATATAGAGGTTGATGCCTAGCTTAGTCAGTTTTTCTATGATTCCTTAGTGGGGAATGGTATCAAAGGCCTTGGCCAGATCAAGGTAGGCTGTATGAACCACCTTGCCTTCATCCACAGCTCTGGTGACTGATTCAAAGAAGTCGACCAAGTTGAGCAGGCATGATCTACCATTCACAAAACCAAACTGTGTGGGATCCAGAGTTTGAAGATTCCCTATATCCTTGTTTATTAGGTCCATGATGATGCATTCCATAGCTTTGCATATCAAACTTGTCAGGCTAATGGGGCGATAATTCCCAGGGTCTGTAGTTGCTCCTCCTTTGTGGAGAGGAATGACTATAGCAGTGTGCCATTTGGTAGGGACAAAGCCTGAGGTTAGGCTGTGACTGAACAGGGCACACAGGTGAGATGCCAGTTCACTCTGTAGTTCATGTAGAACACAGCCAGGGATATTGTCAGGTCTTATAGAAGCTGTATTCTTGGCCTTGGACTGTGCTGTTTTAATCTGTGCAGCAGTAATACTGGATGCCTGGCAATCTACCGGTATTGTGATTGGTCCTTGGCAGGGGTAAAGTTGGCACTGACTCTGTCGGCCAGTATACTGGCAATATCTGTTGGCTCGGTATAGGAAGTACCATTGTGCAGTAGCTCAGAGCAAATCTGGGTATTGCCGTGGTGGTTCTTTACATAACTATAGAAGGCTTTGTGGTTGTCTTTTACTATCTGCTGCAATTCTGTTTTCATAGCTAGCTTTAGAGGATTTGATGAGGGATCTCAACTTTTTGTTGAGGCTGATAAAGGAGTTTTTCCAGTCTTGGGACTTCACCTTATTCTGCATCAGTTTCCTCCTCCTGTTGTAGAGTTTGTTTATTGCAGGGGACCACCAGATTGGCTTCCGTTTTTTGGAGGAGAGCATCTTGGTTCTATTGGGTATGGCGAGATCCATGCATTTGTGTAAGTGTTCGTACAGTGCATTGGTGTATGATTCGGCGGTCATGCAAATATTCTCCATTTGTATGAGTGCTGTGAAGTTAGCCACCTCTGTTTTTAGGTGCCCAAAGTTAGCTTTGGAGAAGTTTTTCATAGTGGTTACCTTTGTGTGTGTGTGTGGGGGGGGGGGGGGTGGATTTCCAAGGTGATTAGTCTGTGGTCAGATCTAACCAGGGAGGAGTGGACTATTGTTGTTGAGCAACGGTCGCCCATTTTAGTAATGACCAGGACACCGATGTTGCTCCCTCTAGTGGGGGCAAGAACAAGCTGGTCCAGGGCATTGGAATTAATGAATTTCAGGAAACATTGGGCAAGTGTATTGGTATAGGAGTAGTTTTCCCAGTTAATGGAGGGGTAGTTGAAGTCGCCCAGTATGAGATTGTTAGGTTGGATCCTAATATTCTCCAGGGTGCTTAGGAACGTGGAGTGAGTGTCTTGGAACATGGTTGGGGACCTATAATAGGCTACAACTTGAATCACTGTCTTAACCAATGTTAGCTGCACCTGAAGTATCTCTAATGCGTTATGTTGGGTAGTGCAGGGGTGCTTTCTGCTGCCTTGAACCAGGTCTCTGTTACAGCATAAATGTCGATGTTCTCCATTTTAAGAAGTGCTTCGAGCGAGTGCATTTTGAGATTTAGACTTCTCGTGTTGAGCAGCATGACCCTCAGAGTGCATTTGTTTGTAGCTGTTAGGGTGGTAATTTGGTCTTTGGAACATCGCCTAAAAAGGCACTATAGGGGTGGCAAGAGTGCTGGCCAGTATCTGGAAGACCAGGGGTGACAAATGCAGGCCATCTCTGGAAAAGCATCAAGGTCTGTCAATCATGTCATCCCAGGCAGACAGATACTGGATCCCCTTAGAATGACACCAGAAACTTAGCCAATTGTTGAAAATCATTTTCTGCTTGTACTGTGGTATAATTCTGGGTGATGGTAGGATGCTGCTCAGGGTTAGGATCGTACCAGCCTGGGCTACATAATCCGAGAGCTCCTCCATGTCTCCTTTCATGTAGTCCAGGGAGGTACGTCTCAGGTCATTCACACCCACATGTACACTGACAGTGTCATATTTGCACCTTACTTTCTCCTTATTCAACCTAATGAGTGGGACATCAGTGCGCCTCAGTATTGAGTCACCTATGACTAGTGTGCTGGACATGCTGTTTTGCCTTAGGGGCTTTGGTTGAGTGGCACACTGTTTAGGAGAGTTATGTGTCTCGCTATTAGTATTGTGGTGGTCGAGTGCATTTCTGCCTTAGAGGTCTCTGCTGTTTGGGTAGATTTTTATTGAGAGCCTCCATGAAGGTGGGTGTGTGGTACTTTAATGAATAATGGTTAATTAGATAGCTGAACAGACCTAGAAACACCAGACCTAACTGGAGTGCTAAGAGAAATAGTCACAGAATAGTAGGATCTCTCTCTGCCTGTTTTTAAAATCACCTGAAATAACACCTCAGGTTTGTCCCAAACAGGTCCTTGCTGAGACCTGGCTTTAACCTGAAACTCTAACTGTTAAGTGTGGGTTGTTTTCTTTGTCTCCTCAAAATAACTTCATTAAACAATACACAGATACTACAAAATTTGAGATTCATACCAAGGACCTAAATAATGCAAAAAAAATACCATGACTGTTGGCATGCGTAACCTGTTCCCCCAGTCTTACTTAATAGAAGAACAAACGTTGGTGGCCAAAGACCCAACTAACAAGAGTACAGAGGGGAAAAAAACATGAAAAGTCTGCCTCATATTGTAATAAAAACCACGCAAGAATCAACAAACTAAAGGGGCAGGCTTTACCAAAAAAAAGGGAGGTGCATTGATTTACAGCAAAAGAACTCCAGGTGCAGCAAAGAAGGCATGAACTGAGTGACAGATATGGCTGGCAACCGGTACTAACAACAACTGAAAGAGAAGGAACCAAACAGAACTTCAACTAACACTTCCCTATTTCTTCTATCATGCTCAATTTGTACACCTTTTGATTTTGTAGTTTTTTTGTAGTTAATTTCTAATACTTCTTCTGCAAATATATGCTAATGAATATTCTCATAGCCAATTGTTTTCTTCTCTGTTATTAATGTATGCTTTTGGAGCTTTTCTCCGTGGGCCTCTGCTGAAAATGGACATGTATCCAGTCGGACCAGCCTGGTCAACAAATGTAAAATAAAAAAACAGATCTGTTTCCTAATCTTTATCAAAAAATTCATCCTGGTGCATTTAGAATCAAAGTAAACCCTTTATTATGGAAGGAAGAAACTTAAGAATGGGGAGAGAAAAGCAGGGTATCATGGGAAAGAGGAAATGCAAATATAGCCTTGGAAAGTTTTATTCACTGAGCAAGCACTGCTCACCAAGTCCTAAAGTTCAACAAAGAATACCCTCTCCACAAGCACATCATGCTGTTTCACGATTGGCTTCAGGCTGGAGTCACTTTCATGAAAATGGTTTATGTAATTACTGTTTTAGTTAATTAAAAGTACTACTAAAATGTCTTACCCTAAACTAATTTGAGAGAGGGGTTGCAGTTTTTATTTTAATATTACAGTTTTCTATTTCAAAATAAAAAAAAATACTGTAAAAATGAGTTAACTTGGCACACAGCGCTATCAGGTGCTGGGTTGTTATAGCAATAACCCACGCCTGAGTGTGAGTAATGCTGAATTTACCCACGGTTGGTGTGGTTTGGTCAAGAGGGCGAAGCCAGAGTGGCCAAACAAAGCCAACCGTGGGTAAATCCAGCATTACCCACACCCAGAAGTGGGTTATTGCTATTATACAGTGACATTATTTAAGAAAAAAATAATTACTTTTCTTAAATAATGGCATAGTATGATGCCACCTTGCTGCCCTTCCGTAGCTGTCTGGTATTCTGCGGCAGTTCTGATGTACTGCGCATGCGTATGCCTATGCAGTACATCAGAGCTGTGTGCAAAAGCAATGGAGAAAGCAACGTCTCTGTAGCTTTTTACAAACTGTTTCGCGATGTTAAATGGGTTTATCATAGCGAGACAGCTTTAAGAAAGCAACGGATCTCTGTTGCTTTTTTTAAAGCTGTCTCGCTATGTTAAACCCATTTAACATAGCGAGACAGTTTTGAAAAAAGCAACAGAGAAAGCAAGATCTCCGTTGCTTTTTACAAACTGTCTCGCTATGTTAAACTCGTTTAACATAGCGAGACAGTGTGAAGCAATGGAGATCTTGCGTTCTCCATTGTTAAAGAGTTATAGTAATGGAAAAAGTCCGGGCGACTGGACCTTTTTCCATTACTATAACTCTGATTTACAATGTGCACGCTGGCCAATCAGCGTGCACGTTTTTGAATATTAATGGAGGATCTTTGTATAATTTGGCATACAGTATTAAAAGGTTAAATTAACACAGCCAAAAGAAACCTAAAATGACAGACATGCTTCTGGGACTACAGTTAACATAGACATCATTCCAGATTACCAATATGATATGCAGCTTTTAAAACACATGCTTTAAATATCCCAGTTATTCCTACTTCACTACTGTCCATATAATCAAGGTTCATAGGTAAGTACTAGGCTATCAGTCTGCAGACTATTATAAGCCTAACCAATAACAAGAGGTCAAAATCAAACTCTGCACCTTGCACTTGTGACGTAATGATCTTAAGTGTTATGCCAAACCCTCCAAGAAAAACAGTGAAATTTCCTGACGGGGAACTGAGCCTGGGCCATGGAGGTGAGTGCACCAAATCCTAGCCCCTAGACCACCAGGGATCCCTGCATTCACAGTATGCAGGCCTGGACATTCACACAAACTCAGACAAAGAACTCTGTACACATCTCATCACTGCTCTGTAATACTCTGTGCTGGAATAATCATGGAAAACAACAACATACGGGACACTTAGTATACTTTTGTGTGCTGAATTACAATACAGTACACGGAGCAAGATAATTACGCTCCAAAATCAGGAAAAAGATAAAATTGCTGTGCGTTACTGTAGCTCAAGACCAGACAGTAACCATGCTTGCAGAAGTGTGTAATAAAACACTCCCCCAAGTGCTGTGACAATTAAGGGTAAGGGAAGTGATGTTCCTTCATACCCTAAATATCTTTCCTCTTATGACCATTGAAGTTTACAGATGTTAGTCTGTAAGTAACTTACCTAAATTAGGGCAGTATTTATTTTTTTTTTGCCCCTGACTTTTCCCCTTTGTGGTCTATGTGCCAGTAATCGCCAGGAGCTTCACATGTTTCAAAGCCGGTAAAACACATCACTTTTTCTTTTCTTTTGTAACTGATAATACGTGGAGTAAATAAGACTTCATACATTACAAAGGGTTATGACTGGGTCTCATAATCATAGCTCATTAATTGTTCTTGACATGGGTGCCATGACTGAGGTGAATGTCTTAGTATCCATGTCTTGAGCACACAACAAAATGGTTACAATAGGTGCCCCAATCATAACCCTGTATATATGATTTCTACCTACACTTTATTCACATAACTCTGGCTAATTATTAATGTCAACTCACTTCTTGATTGACAATAACACAAGACATGTCAGTAAGAGATGTTGGGAATCTGTGGTCACAAATATTCTAAATTTAAAATACTGCATTGTTTCTTTTTTTTAAATAGAGGAGCAAATGCTGGGAAAATGAAAAAAAAAGTTTGATTCTGGCTTTCATGTTCTCTGTTGAGATCCACATAAAGGCAAGCTGAACTTGTTAAACAATAACAGTTCAATTAAAATGATCATTGGGATTGTATTTACTTAATGGTTGAATTATTGAGAACCTTTATTTTTTTTAAGCTGCTACTCACTTTCATTCTGGTTTGTCTTCTTGGTTTATACAATGTTAGTTTGTTACATTTCTGGTTAATCAATAAATTTCAGGTGTAGTAAAAAAAAAAAAAACAGTCCTATTGGCTCGAACAGTAAATGCAGCAGTGCCTTTCCTGTATAACTCTGCTAGAATTTGGACACTGTCTTTCTCAGTTACCCTGGGCAATTCTGGCTCAGCTAATGCTTCAGTACACCACTGCTGTCAGACCTTGGACTCAAAAAAGGGAAAAATAACTGCACACAGCAGGTGTTTGCAAGCTATAAATGGAATCTTACTTTTTGCTGTTAAAGAAACGTTTTCTTTCAAAATAATTTCAAAATAATAAAATAATACTTGCTAAAGGATTTTCGACTGGAAACAGACAGTCTATCCTGCTTGGATTACTTATGAATACTTAGTAATTCTGTATAATATATTTTTCAAATTATATGTTTTTTTATTACTTTTTGACTCATGATGAGTTTAAGTTAACTACTTTTACTACCATTATCTGATCTGATTAATATATAGTGATTAACTACATCTATATATATATATATATATATATATATATATATATATATATATATATGTGTGTGTGTGTGTGTGTGTGTGTGTGTATGTATATGGATTGAAGATCTTCCACACAGAGAAGTTTCTTACACTGTTTTTCTTTCAAAATAATGCAAACACAGAAAGATAATGTTTACTCAGTAAACCTGAAGGAACTATGAATGATGTACATCATATCAAAGACAACATTCTTCCTCTGTACATGTGCTTCACACAATCTTGGTGTAGCAAACACAAAAGTTTCCAAATGCTTACTACAACCAAGCAACTGAAAATACCACTAATTCTTACTTCTACTGCGAAAACTCACTTAATTCCACCCTCTTGCCCTGTGCCATGCCATCCCAATATTTCATCCTTATCCCACTAATGAACAAGGTCACAACTCATAAATGACATCCCAATGGCAGTAAACCATCAATAACACAGACACACAACAGTACTCTGTTTCTTTTTATTCCAGCAAGCTTATTCTACCAAATGTTTGATGTATTAGACAAGCAGAATTGTGCCAGGGCACCAAGGATGAGGCATGGTAAGGTACAGGGCAGCCAAGAGGGTGGGCATCCTTCATTCACACCTTAACACTTCATCTGCTTTCTCTCAATAAAGGGGGGGTCCGAATGGAGAGAGAAGTCAGCAAGCAAAGGAGAGCAGTATTGCTGAAATTGAATTCATCTTCAAGTCTTGGTTGAGTACCTTCACGAGGTGGACCCTATTTTTCACAAAATCTCACTAAGACAACACTGATATGTAGACTGTACTTATATAGCATATATCATGGACAGAAGTAGGTCAAAAAATAAAAAAGACAGCTGGATGCATAAGACCCAGGAAAAAGAGGACCAAATCCTGGTAGGCGTACTGGTGCCAGGACTGAAAAAAAAATGACAGTGTAGAATCCTCAAAATACAGAAGCATTCCTACAATGAAGCCAGGCCCAGGGGGAGGATGCCCCCCCCTGTTGTAGAAGGAAGTAGCAGTCGATAAAAATCACAACAACTGATAGGCCAAAGAACAGCTATAAAGTGGCTATAAATAAAGTGGACTATTGAGGATAAGAAAGAAATATGTATTGTTAGTATTATGCAAAAAGCCCAGAATTTCCCGACACAAGATATACAAGATGATTAAGACAGAAATTAGAGGGAAGAAAAATACTTCCACAAGAAAAACTATCAGAGGCTTCAAATAAAAATTTGTGGTCAATAATACAACAGATTTCTGAAAAAAAACAGTATATAGACGAAGAAACTTTAATCTGTTTGAAAAAAGAAGCATCTGAAGTGCAAAAATATACACAACAAAACCTAGATATTTTTGAAAAGTATAAAAAAGATATATAGACATGGAAAAGAAAGACAGATTTGATATGGTGCAATATTTATGTAAAGGAGAAAGACAAATTAATCAACACAAAGAAAGCAGCCCCAAAGATATTTGAAGAGAAATATAGGCAAAGGCATTCCGACATGGAAAATTTCACAATAAAAAAATAATATCACAAAGAGGGAATATAGAAAAGAAGATTAGTAAAGTAGACGTTAAAAAAAATAGATGTTGAAGTTATGGAGTGCCTATGAAGAGAAGGATTTGGTGTAGAAGGTCTAATACAGGTTACGTCACAGCATGATGGAACGAGTCCCCAAATTATGGAGAAAACAGGAAGATTAGGGGACAGATAAAGAAGAAATATGGACATGGGCAGAAAAAGAGATTTAATATGGTGTGATATCTATGCATAGGAAAAAGCAAAACTCATCAATACAAAAAGAGCAGCACCAAAGATATTTAAAGAGAAATACAGGCAAAGGAATCCAGACATGGAAAACTTTACAGTACAAAAAATATTAAGACAAAGAGGAAAAGTAAAAAAGGACATTAGTAATGGAGAATTTAAAGAAATAGAAACTGAGGTTATGGAGTACCTCCGAAGTGAAAGATTCCGTATAGAAAATGTAATTCAAAAAGCACCGCAACAGGATATGGCAATGGACCTCCAAATTAAGGAGAAGCCAGTGAAACAGGAAGCAACTGGTCAGGTGCCATATGGAGATATGCTGCAGCCTTCCACAGGAAACCAGCATAAACGTTCACTTGAAGCTGGACAGCAAGAGAAGCAATAGGAAACTGTGGAAACATTGACGCAGTCAATGTTAAGGAGTGATGGGCCAGTGAGTTCCCATATGAATGAGCAATGGATGGCAGAAGATGAAACTGAAGAGAATGTGGCAAAGGAAATGGCAATAGAACATATATATATATATATATATATATATATATATATATATATATATATATATAATGTCTGCAGGAAACTGAAAATAAAAAATGTGCCCTCGGTTTAGAAGAAAATGAGCTAAGAGAAGAGTTGCTTGATTTAATACAGATAGGCATATTAAGATCAATGAAAGAAATAGATGGCAGAAGGTCAATAAAACTCAAAAAGTCAGACATTTGATAAAACAAATGAACACAAAAATTAGGTCTGTCCATAGAGATCCATGTGATAAAACCAAAGTAAACAGGATATAATACTGTGCAGTTAAATTAATAACTGATAAAGTTCTATCAGAAGAACACAGCATAGTAAGAGAAATGAAAAGAAGAAATTGAATACCATCATGGAAGTATTGAATAGAGAAAACTATAAAGCAATTAAGACAAGAAGTGTCACTGTTAGAAGAGTATAGAAGAGGGAACACATCAACAAAAATACTTAGAAAGAGACGTGATAAAAGCAAAAAGATCAGCATCTATCATGCACTATTGTAAATAACAAACTAAAAATCTCAGCACATGTGGAAAAACTTAGAAGATACATAGATAAATATGAAGAAAAATACAAAATAAGCAATTTACTGATGACCCAAAAAAGTTTTATACAGAATTAGGAAACGAGGTAAAAGGAATCGAAAGACCACCAAAAAACGAAAAATAGATACATTTTGGAGAAGTATCTATGAAGATCCTGTGAAAGAAAGATGCTAAATAGATAGAAGAAATAAAAGAAAGAAAAAGAAGTTTAAAGTTACAGGATATGAAACGGGATGAAGTAACAGCCAGAAAGATTGAAACAAAGTTAAAGAAAAGCCTTTAACTGGAAGACCTCAAGTCCAGATGTAGTACCCAACTTCTGATTAAAAGTATTAACATCTTGGCACGAAGATTTAGCCATGAGTAAGAACTATTTATATGCATACCCTGGACAGACAACAACCTGGCTAACAACAGGTAAAACAGTGCTCCTACTTAAGAGTGAATCTGCAAACTACCCTAAAAATTACAGCCCAATAACTTAACTTCCGACAACATATAAACTATACACGGGAATTGATGCAGACATAGTTTATAGTCATTTAGAAGAAAACTCAATTATGGCAATAAAACAGAAGGGCAATAAAAGAAAGTCATATGGAACAAAGGATCATTTGTTAAATAAAATCATAGTGGAAAAACAGTAAAAATGAGAGGAATCCAAGTATGGCATGGATCGACTACAAAAAAGCATTTGACAGTATCCCATATTCATGGATAAAAGAGTGCTTAAAAATGCACATGATACAACCTACACTGATCAACTGCATTACAGCGACCATGAAACAGTGGCAGACCACTTTGCAATTAAGCCATGATAAAGGACAAATTATTATTCCAGGGATAAAAATTCAAAGGCGGACATTCCATGGTGACTCTCTGTCACTGCTGCTATTCTGTCTTGCCCTTAACCCATTAAACTGTGTACTTAACAGCTTAGGCCATGGCTATAATTTGACTCCTAGAAAACAACAAAGCGCAAAGACCTCTCAGCTTTCTTTGTTGATGATTAAAAACTGTACAGCTCATCAAATGAGGAACTGAAAGCACAAATGCAAGTTGTCAAAACTTTTTCAGATGATATAAGAATGTCATTTGGTCTTGATAAATGTGCAAAAGCAACCATTAAAACAGGAAAACTGCAGCACCAAGAATAACATCAGTTTGGGACAAGAATGTGATATAAAAGAACTTGAGCAAGAACGTGTATCAATACTTGGGAATTGAGTCAAATTCAAGCCAAGAGATGAAAGGATAATATTGGCAGCACAACATAGTGAGCTACATACATGCTGGTTTACAAAGTCTATTGAACATGTGGAAGTAACGGAGAAATGTAATTTTATTTTAAAACAGAGCTAGCTATGAAAACAGAACTGCAGCAGATAGTAAAGACAACCACAAGGCCTTCTGCAGTTATGTAAAGAATCTCCATGGCAATACCCAGATTTGCTAGGAGCTGTTGCACAATGGCACCTCCTATACCGAGCCAACAGATATTACCAATATGCTAGCCGACAGATTCAGTGCCAACTTTACCCTCTCTCCCCCACCAAAGGACCAATCACAATACCAGTAGATTGCCAGGCACCCAGTATTACTGCTGCATAGGTTAAAACAGTACTGTCCAAGGCCAAGAATACAGCTTCTATGGGACCTGACAATATCCCTGGCTGTGTTCTACATGAACTACAGAGTGAACTGGCACTTCACCTGTGTGCCCTGTTCAATCACAGCCTCACCTCAGGCTTTGTTCCTTCAGAATGGCACACTGGTACAGTCATCCCTCTCCACAAAGGAGGAGTGACTACAGACCCTGGGAACTATCTCCCCATTAGCCTGACAAGTCTGATATGCAAAGCTATGGAACGCATCATCATGGACCTAATAAACAAAGATATAGGGAACCTCCAAACTCTGGATCCCACACAGTTTGGCTTGGTGAAGGGTAGATCATACCTGCTCAACCTGGTAGACTTCTTTGAGTCAGTCACCAGAGCTGTGGATGAAGGCAGGTGGATCATACAGCCTATCTTGATCTGGCCAAGGCCTTTGATACCATTCCCCACTCAGGAATCATAGAAAAACTCACTAAGCTAGGCATCAACCCCTGTATCACTAGGTGGGTTGCAAACTGGCTCACAGATAGAACCCACAGTGTGAAAGTAGCTGACTCCAATTCAGACTGTCGACCAGTCACGAGTGGAGTCACACAGGGTTCAGTCCTGGGTCCTCTCCTGTTTGGTATCTACTTCTCTGAAGTCCAGGCCAATACAAAGCGATTCTGGCTAACAAAATTCACAGACGATTGCAAGTTGGGAGCCATAATTAGCTCCCCAAGTGATGTTGACATCCTACAGAAAGGCCTCACTGAGATCAATAACTGGTGTCAGAACCATGGCCTTAAGCTCAATGCCAAAAAAGTGTCATCATCCCCTTTGGGAAAAACCCGGTTCCCATGAATTACCACATCGATAGTAGTTCACTGAACACAGAAGGCGTCATAAGAGATCTGGGAACACAGGTTGAGAGCAACCTCTCTTTTGATCACCACACATTGCCACTGTGGTCAGAAATTCCTTCTATGTGGCACATCTCATTACGAAGGGTTTTGCATCCAGGAAGAAAGAGGTTATTGTCTCTCTCTACTCTTTCTTCATTAGGCCAGTCATTGAGTAAAATGCCCCATTTGGCATGTACCTCACTAGACACCTGCAAAAATACCTCATAAAGAGGATCTTGGGCCCTTAAACACTTGTCCTATATGGACAGACTAAAAAAACTCCAACTATTCTCTGTCTCATATCGCCTACTTAGACGCGATCTCTGCTTGACTTACAAAGCCATGTCTGACCCAGCACTGTTAGAAATGCTACATCTAAAGAAATCCCAACCCCTCCGCACTACACGCTTCAGAGACCTTAACCTCATTACCACAATCAACAGAACAAGCTGGAGGGACAGGTTCATAACCCAGGGACTGCCCATGCTATGGAACAGACTTCCCATACATATCAAGCGGAGCACCTCACTGGCCCTCTTCAAGAGAAATCTTGATGTGTGGATGGGAAATAGAAAATTCACTCCGGGGATCACTCCAGTGGCTCTACTCGACAGAGGCACTGGGAACTAAGGTCAGGTGGCACGATGCCAGGGTAATCCTATGGGCAAGGCTTGTAAAGGTTCCAGGGCCATTAGCTTAGTACACACCTATGAACCTATGGAAACAGTTGCACACCTTGTTGCTGGTTGCGACATACTAATGGCAGAAGAACTGTATACTGAAAGGCATAATAATGTGACATTGGGGATTGTGCAAACATTTTGGTATTGAAGTGGCTAAAAAACACTGGAAACATGAGCCACAAAGCATCATAGAAAATGATGAAGTCTACATCACCTGGGATAATCCATTACCAACAGTTCAAAAGATAGATGCCAGAAAAATGGATATAGTGGTCCATGAAAAGAAGACAAAAGTAGCATTGATCATTGAAATCGCCACATCCAGTGACTATAGTGTACTACATACAGAGAAACACAAAGTCAGAAAATATCAGAATTTGCAGGCAGAAATGAGAGCAATGTGGAAGAAAGATACCCAGACAGTTCCAATAGTAGTAGAAGCAATGGGTCTTATAAAAAAGAATCTACAATCATTTAGATATGTTACTAATACATGTAACTCTGTATGAGTTGCAGGAGTCATTACTGGGCACAGTGCAGGTGCTGCAAAGAGCACTTCTGGTTGACATCAAAGATTGAAACAATACTAATTTCATGAACTTTAATCATACTTTGACTTAGGAATGGGGTCCATTCTTATTATGGTATTAGACACCCAAAAGTTTTTGGGAAATTAAAAAAGGTAAACTCCAACATTCCATAGTTCTTAGGTAAATACTAATCAATCAGTCTGTAGATCACTTCAAGCCTAGCCAAAAAATCCTATTCAAAATTTCTCTTGAGCAGCAAGGAAGACAAGACAAGATAGTCTGTGAGAGAATGTGGGGCTGCTCATCCAATTATTTAGGTTTATCTTGAAGGTAGCAAGGGTGCTGCTTTGCCTGACACACACAAGTGTATTCCAGAGGAAAAGGATTCATTGGGATATTAATCTATCAAGCCAACATGTCTTATTTATCTGCTGATGAAGGTTTAGCTGACTGTTTTATGTATCAATAGTTCTGCAAAGGAACAGGAGATCAAATAGGGTTGGATCTTTCATGGCACAATAGGCTCGACATATCTCTTCAAGTCACAGTATGTAAAGACGAAGTATAGAGTGGGCAGCCAGTCTCTCCTGATGACCACGATTTTTGAGGCCACTGATCTTTTAGTTATGAATCTCTGAGGTCTCTCAAGTTCTGTCAGATGTTTAGATAAATACACGCCAGAAGGTACATTATATTCACTAATGGGTCTGATAAGATCTGAGTAAAATGGAATTAAGTGGAGATGCCTTGGGAAATTAGATGGGCCAGATGAAAGGCTTTCCTAAATACTGTGGAGGCATGATAGTCAAATGATATGGCATTATCAACAACAGTACCCAAATCCCTTACAACAGTGTCTGATTGGAGAGGTGCATCCTTTATATGGTGAAACTGTTTTGTTTACCAAAATGAACTATTACAACAATTTTTACATTTAATTTGAGATCACTGTCCTTGCACCAACTGTTAACAAGATGTAAGCTGTGCTGTAGCAATTGTTCATAGGTAGGTACTAGGCTATTGGCCCCTAGGGTCTATATAAGCCTAGCCAAAAAATGTACCCTGGCTTTCGCCACCCAAGAAAATTATTTTCCTGTGCCCCTGTCGAGCAGAGCCACAGAAGCGAACCCCGGGGTGAATTTCCCATCCAATCATCAAGATTTTTTTTGAAGAGTGCTAATGAGGAGCTCTGTTTGACATAGATAGGTTGTCTGTTCCAGAGTATGGGAAGTCTCTGGGACAGGAATCTATCCCTCCAGCATGTTCTGTTTATTGTGGTGACAAGGTTTAGGTCCCTAGAGCATGTAGCTCAGAGGGATTGGGATTTCTTTAAGTGGAGCATGTCCAACAGCTCTGGGTTTGACATAGCTTTGTATGTTAGGCAGAGATCACCCCTGAGTAGGCGATATGCGATGGAGTAAAGCTGTAGTTTTTTAAGACAGTCTGTGTAGGGCATCTGTTTGAGGCCAGTAATCCTCTTTGTGAGGTATTTCTGTGGTCTTTCCAGTTGTTGTAGATGTCTTGTGAGGTACATACCAAAAGAGGCGTTGTACTCTATAATGGGTCTAATGAGTGATGAGTAGAGGGGACCAATGACTTCTTTTTTTCTGGATGAGAATCCTTTTGTGATGAGATGAGCCACGTAGAAGGATTTCCTGACCACTGTGGCAATGTGATTATCAAAGGAGAGACTACTGTCCACCTGTGTCCCAAGGTCTCATCACATTTTTGGCATTAAGTAGACTACCAGCTATGTGGTAGTTCATGGGTACAGAGTTTTTACCAAAGGGGATGACAATACACTTTTTGGCATTGAGCTTCAGGCCCTGGCTTTGACACCAGGTATCTGTCTCAGTGAGGCCCTTTTGTAGTTTGTCCACATCGTTAGGAGTTTCGATTATGGCTCCTAGTTTGCAGTCATCTGCAAACTTTGTTAGCCAAAGACCTTCTGTGTTAGCCTGCACTTCAGAGAAGTAGATACCAAACAGGAGAGGACCCAGGACTGAACCCTGTGGTATTCCACTTGTCATTGGTCTGAAGTCGGATTTGGAATCTGCTACTTTCACAGTGTGGGTTCTGTCCGTGAGCCAGTTGGCAACCCATCTTGTGACATAGGGATTTATACCTAATTTAGTGAGCTTATCTATAATTCCAGAGTGGGAGATGGTGTTGAAAGCCTTGGCGAGATCTAGATAAGCTGTGTGAACCATTTTACCCTCATCTATGGCTTCAGTCACTGCTTCAAAGAAGTCAATCAGGTTTAGGAGACATGATCTGCCTTTTACAAATCCAAACTGGGTAGGGTCCAGAGTTTGGAGATTACCAATGTCTTTGTTTATGAGTTACACAATGATACATTCCATGGCCTTGCAGACCAAGCTCGTCAGGCTAATGGGGCGGTAGTTCCCGGGGTCCGTCGTGGCTCCCCCTTTGTGGAGTGGGATAACCATTGCGGTGCGCCATTCAGTGGGTACAAAGCCTGAGGTGAGGCTATGATTGAACATGGTACTTAGATAGGGTGCCAGTTCATTCTGTAGTTCATGTAGAACACAGCCTGGGATAGTGTCAGGTCCCATGGATGCTGTGTTCTTGGCTTTGGAGAGTGTATTTTTTACCTGTGCATCCGTGATTATAGGAACTCTGCATTCTTCCGGTATAGAGATGGGCCCTCTAGGAGGTGAGAGGGGGGTAAAGTTAGCACTGAACCTATCTGCTAGGATGTTTGCAATATCAGTTGGTTCTGTATATTTAGTGCCATTGTGCTGTAACTCAGAGCAGATCTGAGTGTTCCCATTGAGATTCTTGACATAGCTATATAATGCTTTGTGGTTGTCTTTAGAGTCAGTGGCAATTTTGTTTTCGTAACTAGCTTTGGAGGATTTTTATGAGGGATCTCAGCTTCTTACTGAGATTGACCAGGGAGTTCCTCCAGTCATGGGGTTTTACTCTTTTTTGCAACATTTTCTTTCTTCTGTTGTAGAGTTTGTTTATGGCAGAGGACCACCAGATTGGCTTCCTTTTTTGGAGGATAACATCTTGGTTCTATTAGGGATAGCATGATCCATGCACTCGTGTAAGTGCTTATAAAGTGCATTTGTGTAGGATTCAGCAGTCATACCTCTCTATTGTCCATCTGCATGGGTGTCATGAAGTTTGCCACTTCTGTCTTAAAAAGTGTGAAGTTGGCTTTGGACAAGTTTTTTACGAAGGTTTCCCTAATTGGGGGTGGAATGTGGATGTCTAGGCTGATTAGCTTGTGGTCGGATCTGACCAATGAGGAATTGACCTCTGGTGTGGAACACCGGTTTCCCATGTTGGTAATGGCCAGGTCTAGGATA